>NW_006921982.1:2750893-2759012 GCF_000298275.1 Orycteropus afer afer | reverse complement strand
CTAACCAGAAGGTTGGCAGTTCAAACCCACCAGCCACTCCTCAGAAGGAAGGTTGGGCAATCTACTTTCATAGTGATGCTGTCTCGGAAACCCAAGGAGGGGTAGCTATGAGTCAGATCTGACTCCATGGCAGTTGTTGCATTTGCGTTTGCGTTATCAAGCATGATATCCTTCCCCAGGGCATGGTTCCTTCTGACAACATGACCAAAGTAGGTGAGACGAAGTCTGGCCATTCTCATTTCCAAGGAGCATTCTGGCTGCACTTCCTCTAGGACAGATCTGTTAGCTCTTTTAACATTCCACGGTACTCTTAGCATTCTTCTCCAACATCACAACTCAGAAACATCAACTCTTCTTCAACCCTAATTCATTGTGCAGGTCTTACATGCATAAGAGGTGATTGAAAATACCATGGCTTAGGTTAGGCATACCTTAGTTTCAAAGGAGACATCTTTGCTCTTCATCACTTAAAAGCAGTATTTTGCAACAGATTTGCCCAATGCAATGAATCTTCTGATGTCTTGACTGTTGCTTCCATTGGTGTTGATTGTAGAACCAAGAAATATGAAATCCTTGAGAACTTCAGTATTTTCTCCATCTTTCCTGAAGCTGTTTATTGAACCAGTTGTGAGGACTTTGGTTTTCTTAATATTGAGGTGTAATCCATACTGCAGACTGCAGCCTTCAATCTTCTTCAGTAAGTACTTAGAGTCATCTTCACTTTCAGGAGGCATAGTTGTGTCATCTGCATATCACAAGTGGTTAATGATTCTTCCTCCAATCCTGATGCCACGTTCTTCTTCAAGCTTCTCGGATTATTTGCTCAGCATACAAGTTGAATAGGTATGGTGCAAGGATACAATCTTGACACACTCGCTTCTTGATTTTGAGCCATGAAATATCCCATTGTTCTGTTCAAATGACAGCCTCCTGATCTATGTACACGTTCCTCATGAATACAATCAAGTGTTCTATAATTCCCTTTCTTCTCAATGTCATCCATAATTTGTTATGATCCAGAGTCAAATGCTTTTGCATAGTCAATGAAACATAACTAAACACCTTACTGGTATTCTTTGCTTTCAGCTAAGATTCATTTGACATCAGCAATGATATTCCTCATTCCACTTCCTCCTCTGAGTCCCACTTGTATTTCTTGAAACTGGCAATATACTGCTACAATTATTTTTTAAATTGTCTTCAGTAAGATTTTATTTGCATGTGAAATTAATAATATTGTTCGATAACCTCCACATTCTGTGAGATCACCCTTCTTTGAAATGGTGACAAAACTGGATCTCTCCCAGTCAGTTGGTCAGGTAGCTGTCTTCCAAATCTCTTGGCATAACCAAGTGAGTGAAGTGCCTCCAGTGGGGCATCGATTTGTTGAAACATCTCAATTAGTATTCTGTCAATTCCTGGAACTTTGTTCTTTGCCAATTGCTTCAGTGCAGCTTTGACTTCTTCCTTCAATACTGTTCTGGTTACCTAATACTGCTTTGACAGGAATATACCACAAATGGGTTGGCTTGAAGAAACAGGAGTTTATTCTCTTGCAGTTTTGATGCTTTAAGTCCAAGTTCAAATGCCAGGTTCTAGGGGCTGTGTGAAGGCCCCTCAACCTTGGGCTTCAGCTCTGCCTCCTGCTACCAGATCACTGAAGCTAGAAACTTCTCTTCACTCAGGCAGCTGCTGGCTGCTGAGGTTGACAAGCCTAAGGTTGGCAAGTAAAACGGCACAGTCCCAATGTTACCAAAACACACAGCAGGCCATTAATTTAAGTCTATCAAAAGTCCCAAGGTCAGCAGAGCATGACAGGCTAGTAAACAAGGACTTGGCTACATGCAGGGTTCAAGCATGCCATAGGCCAGGGACCATTCCCAAAGATGTTCCTTATATAAGAGAAGCAGACCACATACCCAAAGCAGCTGCTCAGCTGCTCCGATAGATTTCACCGTGGAGTTAATTACCAGTATTATCATAGAGAATACTACATCCAACTGCCCAATGATTCAAGCAGACTCAGCCAAGTTGACACACAAACTGAACTACCACAAATACCATTGGTTCTTGATCATATGCCACCTTGTGAAATGGATGAACTTTGACCAATTATTTTTGGTACAGTGACTCTGTATTCTTTCCATCTTCTTTTGATGTTTCCTGCATCATTCAATATTTTGCCCATAGAATCTTTCAATCTTGTAACTCCTCACTTCTTTCAGGTTGAGAAATGCTGATTGTGTTCTTCCCTTTTGGTTTTCTAACTCCAGGTCTTTGCATATTCCTTGATAGTTATTGGCTTTGTCTGGTCAAAGTGCTCTTTGAAAACTTCTATTCAGCTCTTTGATCTTGTCATTTCTTCCATTTGCTTTAGCTACTCTCCACTCGAGTACAAGTTTCAGAGTCTCTTCTGACACACATTTTGGTCTTTTCTTCCTTTATTGTCCTTTTAATGACCTCTTTCTTTCTTCATGGATGATATTCTTGATGTCATCCCACAGTTCCTCTGGTTTTCAGTCAATGGTGTTGAATACTTCAAATCTATTCTTTAAATGGTCTCTAAATTCAGGAAGGATATAATTCAAGTCATATTTTCACTCTCATGGACTTTTTTTAATGTACAAATGAACAGTTGATGATCTGTTCCACAATCAGTTCTTGGCCTTGTTTTTGGTGAAGATATTGAACTTCTCCATCACCTCTTGGCACAGATGTAGTCAATGATTTATATGTATTCCATCTGGTGAAGTCTACACGTGTAGTCATCACTTATGTTGTTGAAAAAAAGGTATTTGCAATGAAAATAAATTGTTGGTCTTGCAAAATTCTATTGTGTTATATCCAGTGTTATTTTTATCACCAAGGCCATATTTTCAAGCTACCAATAACTCTTCTTTGTTTTCCATATTTGTATTCCAGTCACCAGTGATAATCAACTCATCTTGATTACATGTTTGGGCAATTTCAGACTGCAGATGTTAATAGAAATCTTCAATTTTCTCATTTTGGCTTTGGAGGTTGATGCATAGATTTTAATAATAGTCGTATTAACTGGTCTTCCTTGTAGACATGTGGATATTATCCTATAACTGACAGTGTTGTACTTCAGAACAGATCTTGAAACATTCTTTGTGATGATGAATGCCACACCATTCCTCTTAAATTTGTCATTCACATCATAGTAGATAGTATGATTGTCTGATTCAAAATGGCCAAAACCAGTCCATTTCAGCTCACTAATGCCTAGGATATTGATCTTTATGCATTCCATTTCATTTTTGACAATTTCCAATTATCCTAGATTCATCCTTCATACATTCCATGTTCCAATTATTAATGGATGCTTGAATCTATTTCTACTCATTTTGAGTTGTGCCACATCAGCCAGTGGAGGTCCCAAATGCTTTACTCTATCCATATCATTAAGTTCGTCTCTACTTTAAGGAGTTACCTCTTCCCCAGTCCAATTTTGAGTGCCTTCCAACCTGATGGGCTCATCTTCCAACACTATGTCAGACAATGTTTTAGGGATATTCAGAGAAAGTTCTCTGGTAATATATCAGACAGTGGTTCACTGCTGTTCATATGGTTTTCACTAGCCAATTGTTTGATAAATGGATAGCTTCTTCCTTCTTCCAAGTCTGTCTTTACCCAGAAGCTCCACTGAAACCTGTCCACCATGAGTAACCCTGCTGGCATTTTGTAACACAGTGGCATAGCCTCCAGCTTCACAGCAACACATAAGCCCCCACAGGATAACAAACTGAGAGATAATTTCATCTCCCTTAGTTGTTACCAACCCTCTGCACCTTCCTACCTCAGAGAATGACTTTAAAATAGAGCTGCTCACAAGGGAAAAGCAGCACCCAAGCCCCAAGCCCACCTACATCAGGCCCCAGACTTAATGAAGAGCTACCTCCAAGCAAATATAGCCTTAATATAGAGTTTCCCCCAAGTGAAAAGGAGATCCCAAGCCCTGGGCCTACCTACCTCAGGCCCCAGCCTTAAAATAGAGCCACACCCAAGCAAAAAGCAGCCTCCGTGCCCCAGGCCTGCCTACCTCAGGTACCAGTCCATAGAGATACTGCCTCAGAAACCCAAGCGTGTGTTGTTACAAGTTTGAATCGACTCAATGGCAGTGAGTTTGGAGTTTTTGTTTATATATATTAATAAGCATATATATATATATATATATATATATATATATATACACACATATACACATACACATAATTAGCACATTTTAGAAGCTAAATTATATATTTAGACACATACACTCATTATTTTTGCTCCAAAAATATTATGATAGATATTGTTAATATTATCTTTGAAAGTTAGATGACTTTCACTAACATAGTCTAACATATACTTTTTAAACAATAGGAAATTAGATCCCATACACATGCCTCAGTTTATCAATTATTCACTCAGTAATATTTTACTTTTTAAAATTAACATCTGATTTACAATAAACCCAACAAATATCTGATGGCCTTTCATGTCCCAAATACTGGCATATGCTCTTGGACAACAATGTGCAACAACACCATATTCAACACAAGGTCCTTGCACCTGTATGAATGGGGACTGTTCCATTCTTAAGTCCCTTTTGCCATTTAAATGTATATTAGAATAAAGGAAAAGTTTGATATTTTCTTGTTTTATGCTAACATATCTGAAATTGAAAAATGATTTTGAGCATAAAACTTTGTTTAACAAATATAATGATCTGTTTAGCATATTTTTTAATAAGAAATTGATGCCAAAGGAGAAAAGAAGTTGAAATGTTATTCTGATTGTGTGACTCAAAGAATTTTAGCTTAAGTTAAACACCTCATAATTGACATTTCCCTTATATCACCTAAAATTGATCTCTTTTTATTTCACTCATAAAAGTATGAGTTTAATTATCTTAATGAAGCAATATCACCAAATAGATGCTCTCTAATCTCAATTCCCATGATCTGTGGGGAATGCTGATGTATTTCTCAGTCTGTGTGGGGCTCAAGTATACTTCTGGTTGATCTGGTGATCTTGGACTCATTGGAGTAAAATATGCTCCCAGAACTATACAAAAGTATGTCCATATGTTTTTACTATCCTCAGACTGCTGTTGACTTAGTTTTTTTTCTTTAATTTAGAAAAATGCAGTCTGAGGATGAATCTACAACTCCAGGTAGAATCTAAATCATCAGAGAGCAGTAAATTCATTAGCAAAAAGAGGAAGTTAATATCTGGATGAGAATGCAAAAAAAAAAAAAGTTTTCTCAGATCAGATCTGCAGCACACAGAATCAGTAAGTGGATTTCTAAGTGCACATTTGGCTGTTGTGTTGTTGTTGTTATGTGCTGTCGAGTAGGACCTGACTCATAGCGACCACTTCTTGGGTTTCCGAGGCAGTATCACTAAGGAAGTAGAGTGCCCCATCTTCCTTCTGAGGAGTGGCTGGTGGATTTGAACTGTCAGCCTTCTGGTTAGCAGTCAAGTGACTTAGGTACTACGCTACCAGAGCACATTTTGCAAGCCAGTCTATATATGCAATCTCACTTATCTCAAGGTAACTATCTGCATCTTTCTTTACATCCTTTGCCCAACTTAGACTGATGGCTTTCTCAAGAGGTTTGGCTTTAGGCACTGTTATTGTCTTTCCTAATGTGTCACACTCAGAAATACAAACATATAACAGTTTCCACTATTCTCGTGTTAGTCTCTCTGCTGCTGAGATAGGTTTATTTATTGTTTGTTTGTTTGTTCGTTTTCTTATTTCTACATACCACTGAAAGATTTGCTTCTCTAAGAAACATTTTCAGGTACTTATATCCCTCACCCTCACAAAGATTTGATCACTTTCTCCTTTCTATTTTAAAGCTCTGAACAATATAGCTCATGCTAAATTGAACTGGACTTAAACAGCTACTGGCTTTCTCCTTATAATAATTATGTTGTTCGTTATTGTTATGTGCCGTCGAGTTGGACCCAACTCATAGCGACCCCTCCTTGGGTTTCCGAGGCATTATCACTATGGAAGTAGATTGCCCCATCTTCCTTCTGAGGAGTGGCTGGTGGGTTTGAACCGCCAGCCTTCTGGTTAGCAGTCAAGTGCCTTAGGCACTATGCTACCAGAGGTCCTTATAATGATTATAGAGTTCAAAAATTCATAAATTTTGCTTTCTTACACTTTATATAACTCTGTACCTGGGACAATATTTGCTATATTAATAGATTAATGAATAATCAGTTATGTTGGCAAAAATTGTTCTTATCACAAAACATTTTTGTTTTCAATACTCTTACAGAATTCTTACTTGTCCTTTGTTGTTGTTGTTAGATGCTTTTGCATCACCTCTGATTAATAGTGACCCTAACTACAACAGAACAAAATGCCATCTGGTCCTGGGCCATCCTCACAATCCTTGCCATGCTTGAGCCCATCATTCCAGCCATTGTGTCTGTCCATCTCATTGAGGGTCTTCCCCTTCTTTGTTGACCCTCTAGTGTACCAAGCATGATATCCTTCTCCAGGAAATGGTACTTTCTGACAACATGACCAAAATTCATGAGATGAAGTCTGGCCATGCTCACTTCCAAAAAGCAGCTGGCTGCACTTCTTTCAGGGCAGATTTGCACATTCTTCTGGGTCCATAGTATTTTTAGTATTCTTCACCAACATCACAATTCAAAGTTATCAACCCTTCTTTGGTCTTCCTTATTCATTGCCCAGCTTTCACATGCATGTGAAAATGCAACAATGACATCTTTGTTCTTCAACACTTAAAGAGGTCTTTTGCAGCATATTTTCCCAGTGCAATTTGACATCTGATTTCTTGACTTCTTCTTCCATAGGTGTTGATTGTGGATGTAAGTAAAATGAAATCCCTGACAACTTAAATCTTTTCTCCATTTATCATCATGTTGATTACTGGTCCAGTTGTGAGGATTTTCCTTTTTTTTATGTTGAGATGTAATCCATCCTGAACACTGTAATCTTTGATCTTCATTTGTAGTGCTTCAAGTCATCTTCACTTTCAGTGTTC
Source organism: Orycteropus afer afer (assembly GCF_000298275.1). Classification (NCBI taxonomy): domain Eukaryota; kingdom Metazoa; phylum Chordata; class Mammalia; order Tubulidentata; family Orycteropodidae; genus Orycteropus; species Orycteropus afer. The sequence continues at coordinate 2,751,975 of NW_006921982.1, read as the reverse complement.
CCTTATAACACCTCTATTGCTGCTAATATCGAACATACTTTTACAGTGTAGAGTTTTTTCTTCCTTTTGGAGGCCATAGACCATATTTTGCACTGTTCCACATACAGTTCATAGTTCAACTTAAGCATATTGTATCATCAGCAAAGTCAATATTATTTGGTTATGTGACCACCAAACTTATAAGAAATAAAAACACATTACATGGATGAGATGTTCCCCCCACTTCTCTCCTCCCACTCATGGGAAGAACAGGATTTTAAACTAACATCAGTCCAGTCTGAGGCGATAAAGCTTCAAGATAATGTAAAGAAGTCTAGATCACAATTTTTGTGAATTTCCTATATACAGCAACCTATACAGGTTGATGTAGATACTTTTTTTTCCTTTTTAAAATAAATTTCTGTGATTTTTTTGCTGTACTTTCCTCTGAACAGTGTGTATGTGTGTGTGTGTGTGTGTGTGTGTGTGTGTTGAATTAATCAGTGCGCATGACAAAGACTTTTTGGTCTTGGTTATTAGCTCATGTGGCTGGATATAAAATAATTACAAGCACTCAAATAATAAATGTAGTTTCCCTATACTGAAAGATGCACTTGACAGCTACTATGAAATCTGAAATCAAACTTGATTTAGTTTATTAATTATTTTGAATACATCTTTCCCTTTAAGCTCCCATCTTAGTATGTTTTCCCTTAAATTTGCCAAAATTTTTACTCCTGCAAGTAAACTTCAGGAGAAAAGTCTGAGCATCCCTTGTGCTTACAAATGTTTGGAAAAAAAAAATTACATGAAATGTTTAGCTATTTACTCATTCAATAAACATCTGTACAATGTACTGGAACTCTAAAGCTGAGAAGGATATGGACCCATTTCTGCAGGTGCTCAAAACATGTAGGGATTCAGACAATTAAAAAATTTCTATCCAAGGTTTTGGGACAGAAATTAGGTAGTTGTTGTTGTTGTTGTTATGTGCCGTCGAGTTGACCCCGACTCATAGCAACCCCTCCTTGGGTTTCCAAGGCAGTATCACTACGGAAGTAGGATTGCCCAACCTTCCTTCCGAGGAGTGGCTGGTGGGTTTG
>NW_006921982.1:2748443-2750793 GCF_000298275.1 Orycteropus afer afer | reverse complement strand
GGCAGTATCACTACGGAAGTAGGATTGCCCAACCTTCCTTCCGAGGAGTGGCTGGTGGGTTTGAACTGCCAACCTTCTGGTTAGCAGTCAAGTGCTTTTAGCCACTATGCTACCAGAGCTCCTGTTAAAACAATTTCTCCCTGAATTATTCAATACGCACATACACACACATACGTGAGCATGCATACAGATGAGGTATACAGATGCACTCAAAAGCAAGACAGGTAAATATCTGGGGACTGCAAAATAAGTGAACAAAGAGCAATGAACTGTACACTCAAGAGAGAACTGAAGATGCATAGTAGTTTTAAGGAAATAAAATTTAATGCATATACAAATGAGTAAACTTTGGTTCAGAGTCCATGTGTAGGGGAGCTGGAAGTCGGTATTATGTAGAAAAAAGGAAACTTTCTCAGAACCATGGCCAGAATTAACCCAAGAGTGAGTATAAATAGTAACTTGGGAAAAAAAAAAAAAATGGTCATCTGAGACAGGGTTCCACATATGTCTAAAGACAAATTTTTATAATATGAAGAAGTCTAAGCAAGAATAATAATATTTTTAAAAAGGCTCAGAACCAGCAATGACTCATGCTGAGCAACAAAAAAGTAAGCCACAGATAGGACTCCACAACCTAGGTATGTGCTGGAGGAGTTTTAAAACAAACACATGTGGCAAAACAAAAGCATGCAACACAATCTAAATACACCACATGGAAGAAAATAGATACAATAGAGTCTTTTCTAGGGAGCTTTAAAATACTGAACTATTAACATGATGTTTACTAAAGCAGGTCTATGTAGGGTATTGCTCATAGCAATATAAAGTACATACCAAAAATATCATTGGCAAATTACAGAACTTTAAAAATAAAGCCAAAACCATGAAAGTCACTTAAAAGAAGAAAAAGATAACCTACAATAAAATGACAATCAGATTGACAAAAAGAGAAAAAAATTGGATAAACTCTTCACATTACTGTGAAAAAATATATGTGAATCTAGTTTCTGTAGCCAGATAAGTTATCATTAAAGTATCATAAAATGTATTTAGGTACATGAGTGCATAAAATATTAATTGCTTGTGAAATCAAACCAAATGATCTAAAGAGAATAAATCAAGCACAAGAAAAATAAATTCTGATGAAAGTAATGGTATACAATTGACAAAAGTCTTTATAACCACAGTGATAAATGAGAGTAGCTTTGAACAATACAATTTAATTAAAATAAAAATCATATTAAAAACAATACAAATAACAATAATTTTAGTGTCATTTGAAACATGACAACATTAGAAAAATCAACAAGAACATTAAGTGAATCAGAGGGTAATTGACTGACTGTAGATGACCAAAGAATATACAATGATTCCTATCTTGTTTTAAAGAAATTTAGACCTTAATAACTTTAGATTTGTTGGAAAGAATAAGAAATCTAAATTTATTAATATTTTCTGGAGTAATAACTAAAAATAAATACATAGTTTTAAAAGCAGATAAAAAAAATAAGGGGAAACTTAAGCAAATATTAGATTTCTATTAATTGTTCCCAGGGAAATTTTGTCATGGTTATGTATTATGCTGCAAAGAGTGTCTCAATTTAAATTCATGTTTATTACTACAATGTAACTAAATAGGGAAGAAAAAAATCAAGAAAGTAAGAGAAAGAAAACTAACAAAAAGACAAAAATAAAATCAAATGAAAAGAACAAAACCAAGAAAAAGTAGTAATTTAAAAAAGCTTCGAAAAGAAATCTCTTGATTAAGGAACACATTATAAAGTGAATAACAAAATATTAGAACTTACATAATCATTCCAAGCCAGCAGCCATCAAGTAGATTCTGATTCATAGCAACAATACAGGACAGAATAAAACTGTCCCATAGGATTTCCAGGGCTGTTGATCTATAAGGAGTAAACTCTCTCATTTTTCTCCAGCAGAGTGGCTGGTGGGTTTGAAACACTGTTCTTTTGATTAGTAGCCAACTGCTTTAACCACTATGATACCAGAGCTCCTTTAGGATAATCATTAAAACATCTTAAAATGTGTGAGCTGTGAGCTACACATGACCTTTGTAAGTTTGGCAAACTATATTTCTACTTACACATTTGTATGTGCAATAGCAGTGTCCATATAAATAGTACTAATAAGGAGAAAAGTTACAATAACTTCTTAGCCATAGCCAAAAACACTAAGGAAGCCAGTAATTGGGCCTGTGGGCTTGGAACCATAGTTGAGGGGGGACAACAAGCTCAATTAATATAGTATACTATACAAAAAGGGGAGCTCTGGTAGCATAGTGGCTAAGACACTTGCCTGCTAACCAGACGGCTGGTGGTTCAAACCC
>NW_006921982.1:2746599-2748343 GCF_000298275.1 Orycteropus afer afer | reverse complement strand
TTCCGTAGTGATACTGCCTTGGAAACCCAAGGAGGGGTCGCTATGAGTCGGGTTTGACTTGACGGCACATAACAACAACAACATACAAAAGGGAGCTCTGGTGGTGTAGTGCCTAAGGCACTTGACTGCTAACCAGAACACAGGCAGTTCAAACCCACCAGCCACTCCTCAGAAGGAAGATTGGGCAATCTACTTCTGTAGTGATACCATCTCAGAAACCTAGGGAGGGGTCACTGTGAGTCCTACTTCAGTGAATAGTGACTGGGGTCTTAAAAGCTTGCAAGCAGCCATCTAGATGCAACAATTGGACTTTCCTTGTCTGGAGCAAAGAAGAATGAAGAAAATCAAAGACACTTGAAAATAGTTAGTCCAAAGACCAGTAGACCATGCAAATCTCAGCCTACATCATGCTGAGACCAGAAGAACTAGGTGCTACTCAGCTACCACTGTCAAACCTTCAGAAGGGAATCAGTGCATAAGATCCTGGATGGAGTGGTAGAACAATGTGGAACAAAATTCAAAATCATAGGAAACACTGGGCTTACTGGTCTTATTGAGACTGGCAAAATACCTGAGACTATAGCCCCTAGTCACCCATCAGGCCTGAAATTGAACTCACTCTTATGGCTTACAGCCAAACAATGGGTAGACACATAAGGTTGAATATTTACACCAGATAGGTGCATCCCTTAGAAAAACCAATTGAGGGAGATCAGAAGGGTAGTATTTACACAGAGAGATTACTCAGAGGGCAGGAATGCTTAAGAAAGACACAGGAAAAAGGCAACCACAGTGAGGAAGTGGAAAACAGTTCTTATATTATGGGGATTACAATAAATGTTATGACACAAAATGTGTGTGAACTGCTGCATGGAAAATGAATTTGCTCTGTAAACTTTCACCCAAATCACTTTTTTTTTTTTTTTTCAAAATCTGTATTACAGCTGCTGTGGTAACTTGGAAAAACCTTGAATATGTACTTTGGGAAGTTAATCAAGTAAGTTATTTAAACATTCAGTTTGAGAATTCAGAAAAAAAAAAATATATATCAATGCCTTCAAACATATAAAATCCAGATTGAGAGAGGAAATAATATAAAGAAGGTAGAGGCAGAGATTAAGGAAATAGAAAACAGAGATGATCAACACAACTAAAATTTTCTTCTTTCAAATTAATAAAAATAATAATAAAATACAGGTAGTCCCTGGCTTATGACGGGATTTCATTTTGTTGAGTCTGATGGGTTTGTCCATCATTCTGATGTATTTGAATACCTCTTTTATTTTGTTTTTTTACTTTTCATTTTGATTGCATTTTATTATCAGTATCTTTAGAAATCCAATCTTTATTTGTCTTTGGTGGTTAGAAACATTGCATATAAGGTTATGGGTATATTTTAATACATAAATACATAATAAATACACAAATCATAAAAAAGTACATGGTCATAAGTGTGATCATCATTATTTTAATACATGGTAAATTGAGACTACCAATAAACAAAAAGAAATACAAAACAACAACAACAAAAATAGCCTGGTTGAACAAAATTATAGCAAATAGTAGCACACAATTAAACAATATTGTTGTTGTTGTTAAGTGCCATCGAGTCATTTCTGACTCATAGCGACCCCATGCACAGCAGAACGAAACACTGCCCAATCCCGCGCCAGCCCCACAATCCCTGCTATACTTGAGACCATCGTCGCAGCCACTGTGTCAATCCATCTCGTTGAAGGCCTCC
>NW_006921982.1:2677961-2744009 GCF_000298275.1 Orycteropus afer afer | reverse complement strand
GCTGGGTTTTAAACACCAGAGACTTAGCCTCAAAACTCATGTCTACATGTCACCACAGTAGGACAAACCGACAGACAAGTTTGTCTTGCTGTTGGAGACCTCTCATATCACCCCCATCTGGGTCCCTGTGGCTGACAATATTAGAAACAATGAAATAAATATAACTACAACTAGTGGTGTTGTGTCTATTAGCTGCTGTTGAGTTATCCACTGACTCATGTTGACCCCAAAGATTATAAAGTATAATGGCTCCATAGGCTCTTTGCTGTAATCTTTATGGAAGCAGTTCACCAAGCATTTCTTCCAGGGAGTTATTACGCCACTTCAAACTGTCAATCTTTGGATTAATAGCTGACTGAAAACCATTTACCTACCCAGGTTACTTTCAGATAAGGTTGTTGCTGTTGTTGTTAGGTTCCATCCAGCCGGTTCTGACTCACAGTGAGATTATGCACAACAGAATGGAACACTGTTTGGTCCTTTTGCATCCTCATAATACTTTCTATGGTTCAGCCTATTGCAACAGGCACTGTGTCAATCCATCTTGTTGAGAGTCTTCCCCTTTTTTGCTGACCCTCTACTTTCCCTAGTGCTAAAGGAGCAAGAAGGCCACATCTCCTGACCTCCTCTAACCCTACAGGAGGAAGACAGAATCACCATCAGTAGCCCAAGGCCTATTCCTGTGAGGCTAACCATGCTGCTTCCCTCTAGCCCTTTCATCAAGTCTACACCAACCATTTCCCCTGCAGCACTCACCACCTTTCTGTTGGGTTTCATAATTCCCTGCAGTGGCCACAGAGAAATCAGAGATTATGGGGTTTATTAGGGAAGCACCAGGTTACAATTCAAGTTCAGGAAAAACAGTCTCTCTCCCAGCCCGCCATCTCTCAGCCAACAGTCTCTCGCAGTCTCTCTTAGCAGTGTGTGTCCCTCAGGGTCTCACTCAGCAATGTGTGTCTCTTAAGTCTCTTTTGCCTCTAGAAGGCCTCCTTTTGAGCCTGGCAGGGTGGCCAAACTAACCAATCATGACATCAGAATTCTAAACACCTGAGAGAGAGCAAACATCCCAGAACATTGCTTTGTGCCATATGCAACAGAAATACCCCAGGTGGATAACATTTACAATCAGGAGCTCCTCAGTTGCTCACGGCAAATTCCACCACTGAATTTACAAAGACTTATATCTAGAAAAGCCATACCAGGTAATTTACTACACTGTACCCAGCATAGGCAATTCTAATTCAGACAATATGTACCAGCTACTCATAAAGTTTTCAGTGGCCAATTGCATCAGAAGTTGACTGTCACATCCTTCTTCCTAGTCTGTCTTAGTCCAGAAGCTCCACTGAAACTTGTCCAACATAGCTGACTCTGCTGGTATTTGAAATGCTGAAGGCATACCTTCCAGCAACACAGCAACAAGCAAGTCCTCACAGTTGAAAAAACTGACAAATATGTGATAGAACAGATAGGGTAGGGAACTTTATTTTATTCCAAGAACACACAAAAAAAATGTATGAAAAATTGGAAGATAATTTATTTTATTGAAAAATTAAAGTCTCTGTGCACTTTACCTCCAGGAGCTCTGGTAGCATACTGCCTAAGGCACTTGACTGCTAACCAGAAGGCTGGAGGTTCATACCCACCAGCCACTCCTCAGAAGGAAAGTTGGGCAATCTACTTTCGTAGTGATACTGCCTCAACAACCCAAGGAGAGGTCACTATGAGTCGGGGCACATAACAACAACAACAGCACTTTACTTCCAGGAGCCCTACCAGGTTCTCATTATAAGTATCTGAGAAAATCTTTCTGATTGCAGCAAAAGGAAAGATGGTGAAATATTTTCCAGTAAAAGTAACCCTTTGGAAATACAACCAGAATGCTCAAATTTCTTTTATAATAGCCTGTCCTTAGAGAAACTATTTTACATGAAACATGGAAGCAACAACCAAAAAATCAAACAATGTATTCCACTGGGGAAATCTGCTGCAAAGGACCTCTTTAAAGTATGAAAGAACAAAGATGTCACTTTGAAGACTAAGGTGCACCTGACACAAACAAAAGAATTGATGCATTTGAATTGTGGTGTTGATGTAGAATATTGAAAATACTATGGACTGCCAGAAGAATAAACAAATCTGTCTTGTAAGAAGTGCAACCAAAATGCTCCTCAGAAGAGAGGATGGCCAGACTTCATCTCTTGTTCTTTGGCCATGTTATCAGAATGTACCAATACCTTAGAAAGATATTACACTAGGTAAAATAGTAGCACAGTGTCTAAGGCATTTGGCTACTAACCAGATGGTTGGTGGTTTAAACCCACTAGCCATTCTGTGGAAGGAAGATGAGGTGATCTATTTCTATACAGATTTACCACCTTGGAAACCCAATTGAGGTCACTATGAGTTGAAATCAACTTGAAGACAGTGTTTTTTTTTTTTTTTTTTTTTTAACATAGAGGGTCAGCAAAAAAGAGAAGACCCACAGTGAGATGGATTGACACAACGGCTCCACCAATGGGCCAAAGTATGGCAACAATTATGAGGATGGCACTGAACCAGTTTTGGTCTGTTGTACATAGGGTCACTATGAATCAGAACCAACTCAATGGCAAATAATAATGAATAATATGAATTTTATTAGCATTTAACCAATGTATGAGACTCAGAGTGGTGAAAAGAGTTAATATGCTTGGCTGGTATGTGAAATTTGAATGTTTGAGTCCACTCCAGGAACTTCAAAAGAAAGAACTGGTGATCAACTTCTGAAAAATCAGCCACTGAAAACACTATGAGTATAGTTTTATTCTGACACATGTTAGCTTACCATGAGTCAGGGCTGGCTTGCCAGCATCTGGGTACACAAATAATTTCTTTCAAAAATATTAGCACAAAACTGGTTCCTTTGAGGCAGAGATTGAAGACATCCCAAATGTTCAACTTTTTCAAACCACTGTACCACTTCATCATAACTAACGTAAACTCCTTCTCCTTCCTTCAGTACTGACTTCCCAGTCTTAGTGTTCCATATGTCTCACCAACATCTCATACAAGTCACAAACCATCAAAATATGGATCACTCTGTGGGGAGTCTGGCAACACCCAAATCTGTTGGTCAGACAGCAATCTGGAGGATTCTTCTAACTCATGTGGTTGCAGGGGCTGATGAACCCAAACTGACAAGTAAAAAGATAGGTTGCTTAATCATAGAGCTGCAAAAGCTGATGAATCTGGTCTGACGATAGATTGCTGGTTCAAATCCCAAGACCAGAAAGTCAGATGATGATAAATCAGATGCAGGATCCAGAGTAAGAGAAAGAACTTACCCCTAGCATTCATACATATTCAATCAAAAGGACAATACCTTCAAGGAAACTAAAGATGGTCACTTGAGTTATATTCTTCCTAAGGCAGTGACTCAAGATACATCCTACCCTCATCGTTTCTCATTAACCTAACAGACAATTCACTCCAAAATGGGACCATAAGGCATAGAGGTTATAATACATTACTGAATGGAAGATTGTGGCTAGAAGGACCACATTAAGTAACTCACTGCACTGTACTGGGTACTCAATGTGGGAAAAGAGAAATACCAAACTTCAGAATCTCTGTTCTTCCATCTCACTTAAGTGATGAAAATAATAATGATAATAATCTAAAGCACAGAGGCACAGATTCACTAAATGTTTGAGACCAAATCATTAGAACACTTTTTTCCTTCCCCTCTCCCACATCAACAGGGCTCCTATGTAATAATATGGGGTTGCAATTGAAATATCTGTCAGCTTTAGACCTTAAATAAGATGTACCTAGAAGATCCACATAACAACAACAGGAGATCCCAATGAAACAAAGATGAAACAAGGAATTAAAGAAAACAAGGATATCAAAAGAAAGTTTATACTCTGACACCTACAACTATAGCAAAAAGGAAACATAGCCTAACTCCTAGCCAGATAAACATTAACCTAACACCAAAGGCTTATTTACCTTATTATTTTTTTTACCCAATACATAATGTTTTACTTTCAACAATAAGAACAAAATCTATAACACAAACTTAAAGGCAAAAAAAAAAAAAAAAAATGCAATAAGAGATAGAGAAGTTTGGAATTAACAGGCCAGGAATTTAAAATAACTCTGGTTATTTCAGGAGGACCTCAGCCTCTGTGACTTGAGATAAGAAGAACTAGATGGTGCCCAGCTACCAATGGCAACCTGGATATCTTGGACTGAGTGGGAAGAAAAATGTGGAACAAAATTAAAAAACACAAAAATGACCATAATTACTGACCAGATAGAGACTGGTGGAACACTCTAGACTATGGTCCCAGGTTACCTTCAAGCCTAGAAATAGACTCATTTACATGGATTGCCTCTTAGCCCAACAGTATAAAGACCTACATTCATAATATCTACACCAGGGTGATGCACCCTCCTACTCTAGGGAGATACACCCCTTAGATCAAACAGCCATGAAACACCAGAAAGTTAGCATTCACATACAGGAAAGTGGGACAGACAGGAATGCATGAAGAATAGGGCCACAGGAAGGGGGTGGTCGTGGAGAGGAGAGGGAAAGAGAATTTCTTACAGTTGTGGACTGTAACTGAGGCCATGAACCAGATGTGCATGAACTATTGAATGTAAACAACTTTGCTATGTAAATTTGCACCCAAAGCACTATGAAGAATAAATAAATAAGTAAGTAAATATAATTCTGGTTAATACACTGAAAAATCAGGGGAAAAATTGACAATATGCAAGGATGGATGAGCCGTATGAGTAGAGAGATTGGAATTCTAAGAAACAGTAAAAATAGAATGATAGAAATAAAAGTATTGTAACAGACATAAGAAATGCCTTTAATAGCCTCATTATTACACTGAACATGGCTGAAGAAAGAATGAGTGAGCTTGAATGTAAATCAATAGAAACTTCCTAAACTGAAAATAAAAGAGAAAGAAGACTGATATGAAAATGTAAACAACATGTTGCATTGGGCAAATCTGTTGGAAAAGACTTCTTAAAATTCTACAAAGCAAAAATATCACTTTCCTGATAAGGTGTGCCTGACCCAAGTTCTAGTCTTTTCAACTGCCTCATATGCATGTGGAAATTGAGCAATGAAAAAGTAAGACACAAAATTTGGCACATAGGAATTTTGGTGTTGGTGGAAATTATCAAATATACTGATATGCGAGTTTCCAGAAGAAAGAACAAATCAATTTTAGAATAAACTTAACTAGAAAGATCCTTGAAAGTGAGGTTAGTGAGACTTTGGACATGTCACCAGGAAAGATCAATAGCTAGAAAATGACATCAGCAAAAATGAGAGAAAGCCTCAATGGGATTGATTGACACAATAGCCACGAAAATGAATTCAAACATAACAAAGATCACGATGACAGCACAAGACCAGGCAGTGTTTTTGCTCTGTTATACATAGAGATGCCATTATTTAGAGTTGAATTGATATTAACTAACACCATTTAGCATAATATTAATATTCATTCATGTCATTGCAAATATCAATAGATCAATATCAAATAATGACAAATAGTATTCCACAGTACACATGTATCATAATATTTTTGGCCATTCTTTAATTTATAGTCAACTGAATTGTTTCCAGTGTTTTGCTAATATGAATAAATTTGTTATAGACATTCACATATGAAGAAATATGAAACAGAATATCCAAAATTGGGGGAAGATTGAAAAAGAAGTGTGGCATATCTACAATGGAAGAAGAAATAGAGATTGAAATAGAAGAAACATTTAAAATTATAATGGCTGAGAATATTCAAAAAATGTTGACAGACACCAAACCACAGGTCTAGGAAATTGATAACAAAACCAAACAAGAACAATATCAAAACATATACATCTAAAACCCACCTTTGTGTTGACCTGACTCATAGTGACATTATAGGACTGAGTAGAATTGCCTCATAGGGTCTCCAAGACTGTGAATCTTTATGGAAGCAAACCGTAGCTGGCAGGTTTGAGCCATCAATTTTTGGTTAGCAACTGAATGTTTTTAACCACTGCAACAATAGGGCTTTCTCATCTATATCTGGCCATACCATATTCAAACAGCAGAAAATCAAAGACAAGAAGGAAGTCTTGAAAGTAACAAGAGAGGTAAAACCTTATCTATACAGGAAAAATAAGAATTACATGGGATTGCTCTTCAGAAACCATGCAAAGAAGAAAATGTAGTGAAATATTTAATATGTTGAAAGAAAAAAAAATCACCAACCTAGAATAATTCTGTATGCAGTGAAATTATCTTTGAAAATCAAAAGATAAATACTTTCTTTGACCAAAAAAAAAAAAAAAAAAAACAAGGAATTTGTCACCAGTAGACCTGCCTTGCAAGAAAAATTTAAAGAAGTTCTTCAGAGAAAGAAAATGATATAGGTCAGACTATCAGAACACATAAACAAAGAAAGGATGGTCATGAAGGAATAAATTATGTAAACTATTTTATCATTATTACTTTTATCCTATCTAACAGATAGTGTGTGCAAAATAATAATTGTAACAATATTAAGGATAGTTGTTACTAATGGGCAAGTGAAATATGTATCTTAGATAATTAAGTTGTTATTGATTGTTATTTGTACTAATCAATTATAAGTATATTATAATAAATAACTATAATTAATAAAATTATTACTATTAAATGTATACTGAGGATTTTAAGGTGATGAGTTTTTTTAAATATAATTGATATCTAATAGAAAATGTAATCATATTAAAGACTCGATTATAACTAGAGAAGGCATAGGAGAGAGTGAAAATTGAAAAGAAAATAAACAAAAATGAAGGCAACAAATTGAAAACAGTTAAAATATGGTACATATTAATCCAACTGTAATCATAATCACTTTAAATGTGAATAGTCTCAATATATCAATTTAAAGGCAAAATGTATCAATGAACGAAAAGAAAAAAAGACTGACTCTCTGTCACCTACCAGAAAACCACTTTAAATATAAAGACACATAAATAAAGAGATACAGAAAGATATACCCATCTAAAGTTAATCAAAAGATACACAGAATAGCTACATTAGTTTCATAAAAAGCATATTCCAAAGAATATGAATTTATCAATGATGAAGAGGGGTATTACATAATGATAAAAAGGATCAATTCTCCCAAAACACACAACAATCCTAAAGGTATAAGTACCTAACAACATAGCATCAAAATACATGAGGCACATACTGATAGAATTCTGAGGATAAATAGAAACTTCTCTGTCCTAGCTAGACATCTCACAACTCTTCTATCATTAATTGACAAATACAATATGAAGAATATTAATTGAACTGAAGAGCAGCATCAGTCAAGTGGCTTCAATTGACATCTATAGAATATGATGTCTAAGGCCATACCACCCTGAATGCGTCAAATCTTATCTGATCTTGGAAGCTAAGCAGGGTTGGGCCTGTTTGTACTTGGATGGGAGACAGCCTGGGAATACTGGGTGCTGTAGGCTTTTGTCTTGTGCTTTTTGGAAACTCTGGTGCTGTAGTGCCTAAGGTATTTGACTGCTAACCAGAAGCCTGGTGGCTCAAACCCATCAGCCACTCCTCAGAAGGAACGTTGGGCAATCTACTTCCATAGTGTTACCACCTCAGAAACCAAGGAAGGGTGGCTATTAATCAGATCCTAGTTAACAGCAGTGTTTTTTTTTTTTTTTTTAGCATGGAATACTTCATCCAACTGCAGCAGAATATACATACTTCCTAAGTTCATACAGAAGATTCACCAAGATAAACCATATCATTAGCTATAAAACACATCTTAACAAATTAAAAAAAAAAAAAAGATACCATATAAAGTATGCTATCATGTCACAAAGGACTTAAATTAGAAACCAATAACAGAAAGATAATTAGAAAATCCTAAAACATTTGGAGATTAAATAGCATATTTCTAAACTTTGCATAGGCTTAAAAATTATTTTAAATTAAAATAACAATATAACATCAAAATTTGTGGGATGGTGAAAAAAAGCAATGATTAGATTAAAATTTATAGCATCTAGTGCACATATTAAAAAAGAATGGGAATCATTAATCTAAGGTTCCACCTTAGGAAACAAAATTTAATCCAAAATAATTTACTCAACTTATTTTGAGCACTCTCGTGTGATGGTCAAATAATAAAGTAAATGGAGGAACAATATATGTTTTTTTAGGTTAGAAACTTTCTAAGTAGGATGATGAAGGCAGACATAATTTATTATTTATTCATTTATTTAGTAAATAGAATTCTTCAAATCAACAAGACCAATGACCTATTAATTGCAAATACCTTTTTTCAATAACACAAATGGTGGTTATACACTTTGCCAGATGGAGTACACAGGAATCAGATTGATTACATGTGTGGCAAGGGGTGATGGAGAAGGTGAATATCTTCAGCTAAAACAAGGAACAGAGCTAACTGTGGAACAAACCATCAACTGCTCATACGCAAGTTCAAGTTGAAGCTAAGGACAATTAAAAGAAGTCCACAAGAGCCAAAGTATGACCTTGATTATATCTCTCCTTTAGAAAGCATCTAAAGAATAGATTTGATGCATTGAACATCAATGACTGAAACACAGAGGAATTGTGGGATGACATCAAGAACATCATCCATTAACAAAGGAAAAGGACATTAAAAAGACAGAGAAGGAAGAAATGACCAAAATGGATGTCAGAAGAGATTCTGAAACTTGTTCTTGAGTGGAGAGTAGCTAAAGAAAATGGAAGAAATGACAAGATAAAAGAGCTGAACAGAAGATTTCAAAGAGTAACTTGAGAAGACAAAGTCAATTATTATAATGAAATGTGCAAAGACCTGGAGATAAAATACTCTTCTTGTTACCTAGTGCTACTCTGATGGGAATATATCACAAATGGGATGGCTTGAACAAACAGGATTTTATTCGCTTAAAACTTTGGAGGTTTTAAGTCAGAGTTCAAAGTGCCAGGCTCTAAGAACTGGGTGAAAGCTGCTTGACTTTGCTTTTCAGTCCTGCCTTTTGCTCCCTGCCCACTGAAGCTAGAGGCATCTCTTCACTCAGGTAGCTGCTAGCTGCTGAGGTCGACAAACCCAAGGTTGACAAGTTTAAAGTCACAATACCGATATTACCAAACCATGTGGAAGGTCATTAATTCAAGTCCGCTAAAAGTCCCAAGATTGGCAGAGCATGGCAGCCTGCTGAACAACCACTTGGCTACATGCAAGGGTTAAGCATGCCATAAACTAGGGGTCGTTCTTAAAGGTTCTCCTTATGTACAGTAAGCAGACCACATTCCTAAGGCAGTTATTCAGTTGCTAATAGTAGATTCCACCATGGAGTTGATTACCAGTCTCATCATGAGGAATACTACTGCCCAGCCACTCAATCAGGCCCAGCCCAGTTGACACATGACTTTAACTTCCACAAATACCAAAAGGGAAGAACATGTTTGGCATTTCTCAAACTGAAAGAACTGAAGAGGAAATTTAAACCTCAAGTTGCAATATTGAAAGATTCTATTGACAATATACTGAATGATGCAGGAACAATCAAAATAAGATGGAAGGAATACACAGTCACTGTACCAAAAAGAATTGGTTGATGTTCGTCTATTTCAGGAGGTAGCATATGATCAAAAAACAATGGTATTGAAGGAATAAGTTGGAGCTCCACTGAATGAATTGGCGAAGAACAAGGTCTGGGAATTGTCAGAATACCCATTGAGATGTTTCAGCAAAAAGATGTTGTGCTGGAGGCACTGACTTAGCTATGCCAATTGATTTGGAAGACAGCTACTGGGCCAACTGCCTGGAAGAGATCCATATTTGTACCCAATGCAAAGAAAGGTGATCCCACAGAATGTGGAAATTATTGAACAATATCATTAATATCACACGCAAATAAAATCTTACTGAAGATAATTCAAAAATGGTTGCAGCAGTATATTGACTGAGAACTTCCAGAAATGCATGCTGGATTCAGAGGAGGCTGTGGAACAAAGGATATTATTGCTGATGTTCAGATGGATCTTGGGTTAAAGCAAAGAATACCAGAAAGATGTTTACTTGTGTTTTATTGACTATGCAAAGGCATTCGATTGTGTGGATCATAACAATGAGAATAGGAATTCCAGAACACTTAACAGTGCTCATGCGAAACTTGTACATAGACCAGGAGGCTGTCATTTGAACAGAACAAGGGGGCACTTCCTGGTTTAAAAATCAAGAAAGGTGTGCATCTGGGTTGTATCCTTTTATCATACTTATTCAATCTGTATGGTGATAAAATAATCTGAGAAGTCGAACTATATGAAGAATGTGACATCAGGACTGGAGGAAGAATCATTAACAACCTGTGATATGCAGATGACACAACTTTGCTTGTTGAAAGTGAGGATGACTTAAAAGCACTTACTGATGAGAATTGAAGACTACAGCCTGCAATATGGATTACACCTCAATATAAAGAAAACAAAAATCCCTACAACAGGATCAATAAGCAGTATCATGATAAATGGAGGAAAGATTGAAGTTGTCAAAGACTTCATATGACTTGATTCTACAATCAACACTAATGGAGGCAGTAGTAAAGATATCAGATGCCGTGTAGCATTCGGCAAATCTGCTGCAAAGGAAGTCTTTCAAGTGATGAAGAGCAAAGAAGTTTCCTTGAAGACTAAGGTGTGTTTGACAAAAGCCATGGTATTTTCAATAGCCTCACATTCATGGGAGAGCTAGATAATGGATAAGGAAGACCAAAGAAGAGTTGGTGCTTTTGAGTTGTGGATGTTGGTGAAGAATGCTGAAAGTACCACGGACTGCTAAAAGAACTAACAAATCTGTCCTGGAAGAATGCTGGAACGCTTCTTGGAAGTGAGTGAGAATGACTAGACTTTGTCTTACCTATTTTGGTCATGTTGTAAGAAGGGACCATTGCCTGGAGAAGGATATCATGCTTGGCAAAGTGAAGGGACAATGAAAAGGCCTTCAATGAGATGGATTGACACAGTGGCTGCAACAATAGGCTCAGGTATAACAAAGACTGTGGGGCTGGCACAGGACCCAGCAGTGTTTTGTTCTGCTGTACATGAGGTTGCTATGAGTCAGAGGTGACTTGACACACCTAACAACAACAATAATGTCTCTATGGAAATAGATTGCCCAATCTTCCTTCCAAGAAGTGGCTCATGGGTTTGAACCACCAGCCTTCTGGTTAGCCATCAAATGCCTTAGGCACTATGCCACCAGTGGAACTATGCAAATGTGAGGTGTTTGACTTACCATCAAGATTGGATAGCTTGTTAATAATGTACATAAGGTACATAACATCTGTGTTGGATTTTTTGTTGTTATGTGCCGTTGAGTCATCTCCAACTCATAGCGACCCCTCTTTGGGTTTCCGAGGTGGTATATCTACAGAAGTAGATTGCCCAACCTTCCTTCCAAGGAGGGGCTGGGAGGATTGAACTGCCAGCCTCCTGGTTAGTAGTCAAGTGCCTGTGGGGGTAGAGCCATGGAAATAGTGTGTGAACCCTAACATGGGGATTAGTGAGTTTTGCCATCCACTAGGTTTAAAATGAGCCATCCCACAGGCAGAAAGGGAGATCTTACTACCACCAGGAAAGAAGAGCCAGGTGTGGAGCAGAGATCTCTGCACTGAATTTACTTAATCCAGGAAAGAGTTGTGACATCCAAGATGGTGATGAAAAGTGTTGGCAACAGAGACATCAGAACCAAGACACCAGCATGAGAGAAAGTGGTAGGCTTCCTGACCCAGATACAGACAGCTGAGTGCCCTTTGGCAGAAGACTTGCTGGGTGAGTAGAGTGCTTCTCGGGGCACATATTTACTCAGCTAAATGAGTGTTGTAACACTTGCCTGAGGAGGGCAGAGGTCAGAGCCAAGGGGCCAAGGACCATAGAATGACCTGCTTTTAGGCATGGCTGAAGGAAGGCTGTGTTGATTGAAGAACTATATCCTGAGCATTCCTAATCCTGAATTATGACCTTTTACTTCCTTAATAAACCCCATAATCATGAGTATTGTCTGCCAGTTCTTTGTGGTCACTGCAAAGAATTACTAAACCCAGCTAAGAAGTAGACTGTGTCATGGAATGGATAGTTTGTGACAAAATTAGTAGAAGGTTGGAAAGTGGAGGGATATCTGACTGACATTCACCTTATAGAAATCAGCCTTGGGCTGTTGATACTTATGGTGACTCTACAGTTCATGAAGTTAGAGCAAGTCAGACAACACAACCCCCACACCCTTTTTGTACTAACTGACCAATTCTTCCAATTCTCATAATTATTACTAGAAAGATTTTCTTTCTCCACAATAAATCTTTCTCCTTGGGATAGATTAAGAAAAATATTAATGAAAATATTTTTCTAACAGACTCGGTCTTGTAGATGGCTTCAGATGGCCTTACTTATTCCATTCTCCCAAATAGTGAGGAGAATAAAGTAGTTGGAGTTGAGGTATGTTATTAGAGATTACAATTTCCTTATTTTTTCCTTTTTCTTGTGCCAAGGCATTCAATGTGAATAGCATAAATATAGGAATATTTCACAGATTATAGCACCCACTAGCTTTCTATAAGGAAAATTAGAATCCATAAAAGTATGTTTCTTTATTTTTCTTAATCTCCTGAGTGCTGTGTGAATTTGCATTGCACAAGATATGTAATTATTTTTTTCCACTGTTACAAACAAAACCAGATTTCTAATTTGTGCTCATTTTGAAATATGAACATTCTTATCAAGAAGAGCAGACTTTATTATTAAAATATTTAACTGAGACTAATCTAAAATATTTTCTACATAATAAAAATTGAATCAATAATATTTATGGCTACCAATGCATAATGAGAAAAAGTTAAAAGTTCAATAGAGCATTAATAATGTCTGTTTTTATAATACTGTATCCCTAATTAAAAAAGTTCTCATGGTGTAGTGGTTAAGGCACTTGTCTGCTAACCAAAGGGTCAGGTCAGTGGTTTGAACACACCCACTGTTCTTCAGAAGAAATATGAGGCAGTCTGCTTCCATAAAGACTTACAGCCTTGGAAACCCAATGGGGGCCACTATGAGTCAAGATTGACTTGATGGCAGTGAGTTTTGGTATCCCTCAATGAGGAATTCTGGTGGTGTGGTGGTTATTAAAGCATCTGGTTGCTAAACAAAAGTCCCTGGTTTAAACCTACCAACTGCTCCATGGAAGAAAGATGGGACAATCTGCTTCAGTAAAGATTTACAACCTTGGAAACCCTATGGGGCAGTTCTACTCTGTTCTATAGATTTGCTATGAGTTGAAATCAACTTGATCATAGTGGGTTTTTATTATTGTTGCTGTTGTTTTATATGTTTGCCTAATACCTAGAACAGAGCCTGGCCAAATGTTATTAAGAGCTGTTGACTTGGTGCCTACTCACAGAGACCCAGTGTACAACAGAACAAAACACTGCTCCATCCTGTGCCATGCTCACAATCCCTTTGTGTGTTTGAGGCCATTGTTGCAACCACTGTGTCAGTCAAACTCATTAAAGGTCATCCTCTTTTTCACTGACCCTCTACTTTGTTAAGCATGGTGTCCTCCAGGGACCAGTCCCTCTTGATAACATGTCCAATGTATGTGAAATGTTATCTCACCATCCTGACTTTTCAGCAGCATTCTGGCTATACTTCTTCCAAAAAAGTTTTGTATTTTTCTTCTGGCAATCCACGGTATATTTAATCTTCTTTGCAAACACAATAATTTAAACACATCGATTCTTCTTTCTCCTCATTCATTGTACAGCTTTCCCATGCATATGAGGCTATTAAAAACACCATGGCTTGGGTTAGGCACACCATAGTTTTCAAAGAGATACCTTTGCTCTTTACCACTTTAAAGAGGTCTTTTGAAGCAGATTTTCCCAATGCAACACATCTTCTGATGTCTTGATTGCTGCTTCCATTGATGTTGATTGTAGAACAAAATAATATGAAAGTCTTTGACAACTTCTATCTTTTCTCCATTTATCATGAAGGTGCTTATTGGTCCAGTTGTGAGGGTTTGTTTTAATTATGTTGAAGTGTAATCCATACTGGAGACTGTAGTCTTTGATCTTCAGCAGTAAATGCTTCAAGTCATCTTCATATTCAGCAAGCAACATTGTGTCATCTGCATATCACAAGTTGTTAATGAGTCTTCCTCCAATAGTAATGCCATGTTCTTCTTCATATAGTCAAGCTTTTCTGATTATTCACTCAGGATACATATTGAACAAGTATGAGGAAAGGATACACCCCTTACATACTCCTTTCCTGATTTAAAACCATGCAGTGTCCTCTTACTCTGTTTGAATGTCAGCTTCTTGGTTTATGCACAGGTTCCTCATGAGAACAATTAATTGTTCTGGAATTCCCATTCTTCTCAATGTTATCCATAATTTGTTATGATCCACACAGTCAAAGGCTTTTGCATAGTCAATACAACACAAGTAAACATATTTCAGGTATAATTTACTTTTAGCCAAGATCCGTCTGACATCAGCAATTATATCCCTCATTCACATCTTCTTCTGAATCTAATTTGAATCTCTGGAAGTTCTTGTCAATGTATTGCTACAACCATTTTTGAATTATTTTCACCAAAATTTTACTTGCATGTAATATTAATGGTATTGTTCAATAATTTCCACATTCTGTTGGATAATATTTCTTTGGAATGGGTACAAATATGGATTTTTTCCAGTCCATTGGTCAGGTAGCTATCTTCCAATTTGGCATAGATGAGTAAGTGCTTCCAGTTCATCATTCATTTGTTGAAACATCTCAATTGGTATTCCATCAATTCCTGGAGCCTTGTTTTCCACCAATTCCTTCAGTAGAGCTTCAACTTCTTCCTGCAACACCATTGATTCTTGATCTTATGTCACCACCTGATGTAGATGAATACCCCCAAAAAAATCAACCAGTTATTTTTGGTACAGTTACTCTGTGTATTCCTTCTATCTTCTTTTGATGTTTCCTGCATCATTCAATATTTTATCCATAGAATCTTTCAATATAGCAGTTTGAACCTTGAGTTTCTTCTTCAGTTCTTTCAGCTGGAGAAATGTTGAGCATGGTCTTTTCTTTTGGTTTTCCAACTCAAAGTCTTGTACATTTCATTGTAATAATTGACTTCCTCTTCTGGAGCTGCTCTTTGAAATCTTTCATTCAGTTCTTTCATCTTGCCATTTTTTCCATTTGCCTTAGCTACTCTTTTCAAGACCAAGTTTCAGAGTCTTCTCAGATATCCATTTTAATCTCTTCTTCCTTTCCTGTCTTTTTTAGCTGCCTTTGGCTTTCTTCATGGATGAAATTCTTGATATTATCCCACAATTCATCTTGTTTTTGGTCATTGGTGTTCAATGTGTCAGATCTATTCTTCGGATTGTCTCTAAATTCAGGTGCGATATAATCAAGGTCATATTTTGGCTTTTTTGGTTTTGTTTTAATTTTATTCAGCTTCAACTTGAACTTGCATATGAGCAATTAATGGTCCATTCCAAGGTCAGCTACTGGTCTTGTCTTGGCTGAAGATATTGAGTTTTTCTTTCACCTCTTTCCACAGATCTAATGGATCTGATTCCAGTGTATTTCATCTAGCATGATGCACCATTCATCTCTCAGTTTGTTGTACTGTGGTGGCTTGCATGTTGCTGTGCACCTGGATGCTATCTCACCAAGATTTCAAACAGCAGCCGGTCACTCATGATGGACAGATTTCAGAAGAGCTTCCAGAATAAAACTGACTCAGAAGAATGGAGGGTCCAACTTCTTCACAAATTATTGGCTGCTGAAAACCTTATGAATACCAGTGAAACACTGTCTGATATAGTACTTGAAAACATCATAAAGAGCCATGAAACACTGTCTGATAGAGTGTCATAAGGTGAGCCCCTCAAGTCAGAAGACACTCAAAATACAACTGGAGAAGTGCTGTCTTCCCAAAGTAAAGTTGCCCTTAATTGTATGGATAGACTAATTTTGAGACCTCATTTGTTGATGTGGCATGACTCAAAATGGGAAGAAACAGCTGCCAACATTCATTAATAATCAAAACATAGAAACAGACTTCCAATAAGATGGTGGAATAGGCAGATAAGCTACACAGACCCTCTTCAACAGCAAAAAGAGAAACCAACTGATACAGATACAGAAGATAATCCTGGAGCCTTGAGCTTTGAAAGGAAGGACACAGCAGTAGATTAAACACCAACTAGCAGAAGAACCTGGATGAAAACATTGAATAAGAAGATAAATTGAGCTGCAGACTGTCAGCTATCCTGATGGCACAGACAACCTGAATATTTCTATGTGGTGTAAGCACCTCAGAATGAGCATGAAATTGGCTCTGCTCTCCAAGGGCTGCATGGATGACTGCACCAGTGGCTGACAACTTAAAAGGGAAACAGCAAAGGAGACAAACCAAGCTGTGGACTTTTGGCTGTCTAGAGGGTGCAGTCATTTTGAATGTTTACAAGTGATGGCCATTTTGGATACCTAAAGTGATAGCATTCTAATTCAAATTCCAGGGACTTAAGAATAGTCTCTACTTGCCAAAGATAACACAGAGGCTGATGACTGGAAAGGAAACAGGTAGTGAGTGCATGAGTGTTGCCAACTAACAAATAGAGGAACATAGTACCCTGCTTACTCTGATAACATCTGAAAAAAACAAAGAAAATGGGAATCCTGGGCAAATTACTCCAACATACAATCACCAATTAAATATAAACACAAAAACATCACAATGTCTGGGAGATAGCAGACCATCACAATCCACACAAAGAAGCAAGATAAAGCAGTAGAAACAAGTGAGTAAGGTACCAACCCAGAACCTATCCCTGAGGAAGAAGTAACATTGGAACTCCATGATAAGGAATTCAAAAGAATTATATTTAGGTACCTTCAATGAATTGACAGATAGATCAAGGAAAACACTGACAAAATTGAGGAAAACACAGAGAAAATCCTAGGAGAATTTTGGAAGGCAATGCAAGAACAAAGTTACAAAACAAATGAAAAGTTAGAAATGACACAAAATCTACAGACAGAAATCAAGAAGATTAATACTAAATTATCAGAAATACATAAAACGTTGAATGGGAAAAAGAGTAGAACTGAATCAATGGAGGACAGAATTAGTGAGATTGAAGACATACCTCAATACTTCGTTGGAAAGGGGTTGATCAGAAAAAAAGATCTAAGCAAAATGAAGAAAGTCTAAAGCTCATGTGGGATATCAAAAGGAATAACTTAACTTAATCAGAATTCCAGAACAAGAAGGAACAAATAAAACCACAGAGAAAATAGTGGGAAATTTGTTGGAGAAGAATTTCCCTGATATGATGAAAGATGAGAATATATACATTCAAGAAGTCCAATGAACCCAAAGCAAGATAGATATCAAAAGAAAATCACCAAGACATATCATCATCAAACTCACCAAAACCAAAGACAAAGAAAGAATCCTGAAAGCAGCATGGGAAAAATGAAAAGTTGCCTACAAAGGACAAGAAATAAGACTAAATTATGATTTCTAGCAGAAACTATGAAAGCAAGAAGGCAATGGGATGATATATATATATATATAAAATCCCAAAAGGGAAAAAAAAAAATTCCAAACAAGAATTATATACCAACCAAAAGTGTCCCTCAACATGATGTTGAAATTAGGACATTTCCAGATAAGCAGAAATTGAAGGAATTTGTTAAAACCAAACCAATTTTATAAAAGATGCTAAAGGGAGTCTTTTGGACAAAAAACCAACAACAGCAAACAACAATCAACCATTAACACAAATGATTACATAATCCAGAAGCCAACCTAGTTATGGAAGTATCCAAAGTAAATAAGCCTAGAAGATTTTAAACAGGGAACCAGAGACATCAATTGACAAAGGAAGACAACTACAAAGCAAAAAGAGGGAAAAAACAGTGTCCTTTCAGAATTTCTAAATGGTAAGGAAGTCAAGACAATTACAAGATAGGACAGCCTATTGTAAACTTGGGGAAAAAAATATAAATCACAGGGTAACCTTGAGGTAACCTTAATTCACATCAAAATAAAAAAGAGGACAAACACAAATATATAGCAAATATTAAAGCAATAGAAATAAAGGAAGTGATAACATGATTCATAAACAAAATGAGCTCAGCACAGAAAATTTTGTGGAACAAAGAAATCAGTAACACCATGAAAAAACACATAACAAAATGACAGCAACAAACTCATAATTGTAAATAATTACACTGAATGTCATTGGATTAACTGCACCACTCTAGAGACTGAGAGTTGTAGACTGGATAAGAAAACATAACCCATCTACAGGAGGCACACCTTAGAGACAAAAACGAAGATAGACTAAAAATCAAAGGATACAAAAAGATATATCAAGCAAATGGCAACAATAAGAGAGTAGGAGGGACAATATTAATTTCTTATGAAATTGGTTTTAAGACAAAAACAAGGAAGGACATTATATAATGATATAATGATTATATAATGATTAAAGGATCAATTGAACAAGATAACACAAAAATAATAAATATCACTGGTGGCGTAGTGCTTAAAACATTTGACTGCTAGCCTGAAGGCTAGCAGTTCAAACCCACCAGCCACTCCTCAAAAGGAAGATGGGCAATTTATTTCCGTAGTGATTCTACCTTGGAAACACAAGGAGGGGTCGCTATGAGTTGGATCCAACTCAATGGCAGTGAGTTTGGTTTTTCTGGTTTATACATACAATTAAAGAGTCCCAAAATACATAACCACAGTCTAACAGAACTGAAAAGACAGGTAGATGATTTCACTGTCATAATAGGAGGCTTTAATACACCACTTTCAATCACAGAAAGAACTGGAAAGAAACTAAAGATATGGGAGAACTAAACAATACAATCCATCAACTTGACCTTATAGACATCTACAGAGCACTTCAGCCAACAACAGCACAATATGTACTCTTTTCAAGTGCACATGGAACATTCTCCAGGAAAGACCATATGTTAGGCCATAAAGCAAGCCTTAGTATATTTAACAACATTGAAAGTACTGCAAAACATCTTCTTAGATCACAGTGCAATCAATTTAGAAATCAACAATAGAAATCAACAATAGGATGAATGAAAACAAAAAGAAACCTCATAGAAACTGAATAATACCCTCCTTGAAAATGACTGGATAATAGAAGAAATAAAAAAAATAAATGTAATTAAAATATTCATTGAAACAAATGAGAATGAAAAGGCAACATACCAAATCTTTGGGACACAGCAAAAGCAGTGATCAGAGGCCAAATTATAACAAATAAATGCACACATCAAAAAAGAAGAAAGAGCCAAAACCAACACCTTAACCCAACATCTCCAAAAATTAGAAAAAGAACAGCAAGAAAATCCTACAGTCTCCAGAAGAAAGGAAAGAATAAAGATTTGAACAGAAATCAACCAAATAGAAAATAGAAAGACAAAAGAAAAAAATCAACAAGAGTAGAAGTTGTACTTTTTGAAAAGATTAATAAAATTGACAAACCACTGGCAACTTTAACAAAGGAAAATTGGGAGAGAATACAAATAGCACAATAAGAAACAAATTGGGTGAAATCATGACAGACTCACCTGAAATAATGAAGATAATGTCCAGATACTATGAAGAACTGTACTCCAACAAATTCGAAAATCTAGAAGAAATGAACAGATTTCTAGAAACACACTACTTACCTAAACTAACACAGACTAAGGTGGAAAAGTTGAGCAGGCCCATAACAGAAGAAGAAATTGAACAGGTCATTAAAAAAATTATTAAAAAAAAAAAGAAAGAAAGAAAACTCTGGCCCAGGTGGTTTCACTGAAGAATTCTACTGAATGTTCAGAAAAGAACTGACACCAGTCCTGCTCAAACTATTCCAGAACATTGAAAAGGATGGATTCCTCCCAAATTCATTTTATGAAGCAAGAATAACCTTGATACTAAAACCAGACAAAGGCATCACTCAAAAGGAAAACTACAGATCAATATCCCTCATGAATATAGATGCAAAAATCTTCAACAAAATCCTAGCCAATAGACCCCAACAACATATCAAAAAAATAATTCATTGTGACCATGTGGAGTTTGTATCAGGTATGCAAGGATGGTTCAACATTAGAAAAACAGTCAACATTATCCACCACAAAAATATAACGCAGGAAAAGAACCACATAATAACAATCAATGCAGAAAAGGCATTTGATAAAATACAACACCTGTTCCTGATCAAAACTCTCAGCAAAATAGGAATAAAAGGGACATTCCTCAACATAATAAGGGCATATATGCAAAACCAACAGCCAATATTATTCTCAATGGAGAGAGACTGAAACCATTCCCCTTGCAAAAAGGAACCAGACAAGGATGTCCTCTAACACCTCTTCTATTCAACATTGCATTGGAAGTCATAGCTAGGGCAATAAGGCAAGAAAGGGAAATCAAAGGCATCAAAATTGGTAAGCAAGAAGTAAAAGTATCCCTATTTGCTAATGATATGATCCTATACACAGAAAACCCAAGATACTCAGCAAAACACTATTGGAATTAATTGAGAGATTTAATAAAGTGGCGAGATTCAAGATCAACATCCAAAAATCAGTTGGATTCCTGTACAGCAGCAAAGGGATTGCTGCAAAGGAAATAAGGAAATCAATACCATTTACAATAGTTACCAAAAAAATAAAATACTTGGGAATAAATCTTACTAAGGAGCTCTGGTGGTGAAGTGCCTGAAGCAGTTGACTGCTAACTAGAAGACTGGTAGTTCAAACCTATCAGCTACTCATCGGAAGGAAGACTTGGCAATCTACTTCCATAGAGATACCATCTCGGAAACACAAGGAGGGGTTGCTATGAGTCAGAATTGACTTGACTGTAGTAAGTTTGGGTTTCTTTTGGGGGGGATACAAAAAACCTGTACAAAGAAAACTACAAAAAGACTACTTCAAGAAACCATAAGGATCTATATAAAGGGAAGAACATACCATGCTCATGAATAGGAAGATTGAACATTGTGGAAATGCCAATTCTACCCAAAGCAATCTATGCATTCAATGCAATCACAATCCAGATCCCATCAACATTCTTTAAGGATATGGGAAATCCAGTCACTAATTTTATATGGAAAAGAAAGAAACCTCAGATTAGCAAAGTGATATTGAAGAAGAAGAGCAAAGTAGAGGTCTCACACTCCCAGATCTCAAAATCTGCTATACAGCCACTGTATTCTAAACAGCCTGGTATGGTACAATGAAAGACACATAGACCAATGGAACAGAATTGAGAACCCAGAAATACATCCATCAACCTATGGTCAGCTGATTTTTGACAAATAACTGAAATCAATTACATGGGGAAGAGATTGTCTGTTTAACAAATGATGTTGCAAAACTGAATATCCATTTGCATTAAAATGAAACAAGATCCATATCTCACACCACACACAAAAACTAACTCCAGATGGATCAAAGACTTAAATATGAAACCTGAAACTATAGAGTTCCTCAATGAAAAAATAGAGCCAAAATTAGAGGCCCTGATTTATGGCATAAATAGACTGTTAAGCATAACCCAAAGTGCACAAACTAAAGATAAACTAGATTCATGGCACCTTCTGAAAATTAAATTTTTATGTATTTCAAAAGACTTCTCCAAACAAATAAAAAGAAAATTTATAGACTGGGAAAAAATATTTGGCAACAACTTATCTGACAAGGGACTTATCTCTAAAATTTATAGAATACTCCAACACCACAACAACAATAAGATAAACAATGCAGTTAAAAATGGGCAGAAGACATGAATAGACACTTCACCTAAGAGGATATTCAGGAAGTCAACAAACACATGAAGAAAATGTTCATGATTATTAGCCATTAGAGAGATGTAAATCAAAATGAGATACCATCTAGCCCCAGCACTAATAGCAAAGTTCAACAAGACAGAAAATAACAAATACTGGTGAGGATGTGGAGAGATTGGGACTGTACAACAATAGAGCCACTGTGGAAAGCAGTATGGCAATACCTTATAAAGTTAGAATTAGAAATACCATTTGATTCAGTAATCTCATTATTAGGTATACATATCCTGTGGAAGTGAGAGGCAGGACAAGAACAAATATATACATACTCATGTTCATCACAGCACTATTTACAACAGCAAAAAGATGGAAACAATATAGGTGCCCATCAACAGAAGAATTGAAAAGCCAACTATGTTACATACACACGATGGAATACTACACAACATTAAAGAGTAACATCATCGTTGTTGTTGTTATGTGCCGTTGAGTCGGCCCCGACTCATAGTGACCCCTTCTTGGGTTTCCGAGGCAGTATCACTACGGAAGTAGGATTGCCCAACCTTCCTTCCAAGGAGTGGCTGGTGGGTTTGAACCACCAGCCATCTGGTTAGCAGGCAAGTGTCTTAGCCACTATGCTACCAGAGATACCACATAACGTGGATGAACTTGCAAGACATTATGGCTGAGTGAAGTAAGTCAGTGACAGAAGAACAAATACTGTATAGTTTATTGTTGCAAAAAGTCAAGGAAAAGTTTATATATGGAAGGAAACTTTGTTCTTTACCAGGGGAGGGGAGGAAACACTGCAAATATTTTTTAAAAAAAATGGAACAATGGAATGTTTGAAGTATGAATCTAGGAAAATTGGAAATTGTAAACATGCAATGCAACACATAAAGGTTAATGTCCTAGGCATTAGAGAACAAAAATGGACTGTTTTGGGTCATTTTGAATCAGAGGACCATATGATCTACTATGCTGGGGCTGACAAATTAAAGAGGACTGTAATGACATTCATCATCACAAAAAATGTTTCAATGTCTATCTTGAAGTTCAATACCATCAGCTACAGAAAAATATACATACACCTACAAGGAAGACCAGTTAGTATTACTATTATTGAAATTTATGTACCAACCACAAAGCCAAAGGCAAGGTAATCAAAGATTTTTACCAACTTCTGCAATCTGAAATTGACCAAACATGTAATCAAGATGTATTGATTATTACTGGTGTTTAGAATGTAAAAGTTGGAAACAAAGAAGAATCACTGGTAGTTGGAAACTGTGACCCTGGTGATAGAAATGACACTGGAGATCCCATGATAAAATTTTACAAAACAAATGAATTACTGATTGAAAATGACTTGGGTCAGGTATACCTTATTCCTCAAAGCGACATCTTTGTTTTTTAATGCTTTCAAGATGTCTTTTGCTCCAGCTTTGCCCAATGTAATACATCCTTCGATTTCTTGACTATTGCTTCCATGGGGATTGAATGTGGATCCAAATAAAACAAAATCTGTGACAGCTTCACTCTTTTCTCCATTTAACATGGCATTGCTTATTGATCCACCTGTGAGTATTTTTGCTTTCTTTATGCTGAGGTGTAAACCATACAGAAGACTGTAGTCTTTGATCTTTGTCAGTGCATCTTTCAAGTTTTCTTCACTTTCAGCAAGCAAAGTTGTGTCATCTACATATCACAGTTTATTAATGAGTCTTCCTCCACTCCTGAAGCCATGTTCTTCTTCATATGTTTCAGCCTTTCAGATCATTTGCTCAGCATACATATCAAATAAATATGATGAAATGATACAACACGAATACACACATTTCCTGATTTAAAACCATATGGTAGTATAGTGGCTAAGGCACTTGACTGCTAACCAGCAGGCTTGTGGTTCAAACCCACCAGCTATTCCTTGGAAGGAAGATGGGGCAATCTACTTCCATAGTGATACTGCCTCAGAAACCCAAGGAGGGGTTGCTATGAGTCGGATCTGACTCGACAGCACATAACAACAACAATAAAGTATCATTTTGTTTTGTTTGAAATAGAATTTGTTGGTTTATGCCCAGTTTCTTCATGAGTAATATTTAGTGTTCTGGAATTCCCATTTTCTCAATGTTATGTGTTGTGATCCACATAGTTGAGTGCCTTTGCATAATCAATAACACACAGGTAAATATCTTTCTGATATCTTTGCTTTTAGCCAAAATCCAACATCAGCAATGATTTCCCTCATTTCACATCCTCTTCTAAATCCAGTTTCAATTTTTGGCAGCTATCTGTCAACATTCTCTATAAGACATTTTTAATTATCTTCTGCAAAATTTTACTTGCCTGTGATATTACTGACATTTTTTGATAATTCCTACATTATATTGTATCACCTTTCTTTTGAAGGGTCACAAATATGAATCTCTTCCAGTCAAGTGGGTAGGTAATTATCTTCTAAATTTCGTGGCATACACAAACAAGCATTTCCAATATTTCATTCATTTGCTGAAACATCTCAAAAAAAAAAAAAAAAATGATAGTCCAAGAGCCTATAGTAAGCACTAAATAAACACTTGTAGAAAGAAAGTTAGAAAGAAATGAGTGATAGAATGAGAGACGTAGAGGAACAGTAAAGAAACAAGGAAAAATACAGAAAGTACTTAAGTAGAACAGACCATCTAAATATTTTGTATATTTGTAATGAGTTTCCAATGTACTTCATTGTTTGCGATGTATTTCTTTACAGATATTTGACTATGGTGTTTGTCTCTATCTGTATGTAGCACATGCAGGAAGGGTCAGTTATAGGTTTTATAAGGGGAGATCTGGAGATAATGATTTGTGGCTGCAATAACTAGAAGTAATGTGCAATATACCCCTTGTGAAGTCTAGTGACAGGAATTAAATTAACTCATGTCACTTTTGTGAAGCAAGGTTAACTTGAACTGAACTGTATCACATTCCTGCATGCACTTAAAAATGGCTCTGCCACAGAATGGGTTAGAGAGAAATTAACTGAATTGTGGTATAAAGCAAGCTCATAATGATGCCAAAAAATTAAACAATCCATATGACTTTAATATTACAAAAAGCTGTATTGAATCTTGGTGCACTACAATTTTAAATTAATTTCTGTAAATATATTTTTATTAAGGGACCTTTGGAAATAAAACACTATCTTCTCTCCTCAACGTTTTATAGAAGTTACACAACATATTAATCAAACTTAAAACATATATGACAAATATGTTGGTTGTTTGGAAATGATGTTTATAGTTTTAGGGAGAATATAGTTCAGGAAAATGTGTAACATGCTATATGAGTTTTCTCTTGTATTGGTGAAAGTTTCTTCTGGAATGTACATAATATCACTCTGTTAAATTTATTGGTGACATTTTAAGAAGCAATGTTTCTTTTTCAGTCATGGTTAGATCAAGAGAAAACCATTTCCCAGGACATAAATGAAGCTCAGGAAAATGTGCCACCATTGTTTTTTCTGAAACATTCTTCAGTAGATTGATTCAATTTTTTACCCTTTTTTGTGATTACATTCTAAAATGCAGTGGATGAATTTGAGCTTTCTTCCCAAACAAGATCACTAAATTAACTGGGTGGTAGGGTGATGCAGGAGAGTGTATACACAAGCACACAGGTTTGCCAATGATGAGGAAAAAGGAGCCAAACACAATGATAATATTTGCTACACAATTAGAAATTTATTAATGGCTCTGTACATTCCACAAATGTTAACTCAGATATCTTCTACCTACAAGATACTATATTAGAAGTTGTTGTTGTTGTTGTTGTTATGTGCCATCGAGTCGGACCCAACTCATAGTGACCCATCCTTGGGTTTCCGAGGAAGTATCACTATGGAAGTAGATTGCCCCATCTTCCTTCCGAGAAGTGGCTGGTGGGTTTGAACCACCAGCCTTCTGGTTAGCAGTCAAGTGTCTTTAGGCACTGCGCTACCAGAGCTCCTATATATTAGAAGTTAAGAATGAAAATTTGAAACACAGTCCCACCTTTGAGGGCTCCTCCTCACACACACACTAAGCACATGAACAGAACAAAGGACCACAACAGTGC
This sequence comes from Orycteropus afer afer, assembly GCF_000298275.1. Taxonomy (NCBI): domain Eukaryota; kingdom Metazoa; phylum Chordata; class Mammalia; order Tubulidentata; family Orycteropodidae; genus Orycteropus; species Orycteropus afer. The sequence continues at coordinate 2,718,017 of NW_006921982.1, read as the reverse complement.
AGTAAATACCAAAAAAGACTTAAGTTGTTTTAAGAGCAGTGATGCAAAAATATTTGTGCTTGCTGGGAAAAGATTGAAAGACTTCCTAGAGAAGGGAAATTCTGAACTAAATTTTAATTTAAAGAAGAAATAACCAGACATACAATGGAGGTGAAGGACATTCCAGGCAGAGAATAAATAAAGAAAATTGTGAAGGTATAAATCATTAAGTAGCATTGGGAAAATGCAAGGACAAAAGGTCAAATTGCTTAAGTACGAGGGTTAGGTGAGGAGCAAAATTGAAAAGAAATCCAAGACACTGAAATGCCATGCTACAAAGCTTAGAATTACCATTTAAAGAAACAAGGGCCACCAAAGGGTTTTAGAAATGGGTAACAGCAGGACACGTGTTTCAGAAAGATCACTTTTTGGCCACAGGGTAGGGGATGAAATGAAGAAGAAACAATGAATACACAGAGGTGAGTTGGAAAATAATAGTCTAAGCAAGAAAGTAAAAAGGCTGAGAGAATGCCAGCTTGTTTCAGAAATATCCTCATTCTTAGTTTAGGCTCAGACCAATAATAACATAATTCCTTAGTGAAGCCTCAACTGACCACCTGATAAATTTAAGACAGTATTTTCTACTAATTAAGCTTCTATTAGATAATTTGATTAAATATCAAAAAACAGTAAAAAGTAAATTAAACAGTGAACTTTAACATATAATCCATATTTTGTACAGTATAACACCAAAAATTTTGTCTGTAAAATTAGTTTCCCTTTGAAGAGAGGCATTCTTTCCACAGCTTTGGTCTTCTACTGATTTTCAGGGTATTCCTAGTAACTAGGAACTTCAGTTTCTAACAAAAAGTGGAAGGGGATAAAAATTCATAATGTATTTTTTCTGTTTTTCAGCTTTTATTATTTTTAAAATACAAAAAAAAAAAAAACCTTATGCTACATGTTTTACATAAGATCAAGAAGAAAGTTGTTTCTTTGTCTTGGTTACTAGGGAGTGAGGAAACACTGCAATTTTTTTTTTTTTTTTTTTTTAAAGAACCAAAAAGAAAGAAGTGTTAGGAATTTATCATAAGAATCTCAGCGAAACTTACTTTTCATATCAAGACCGAGAACCTGAACCTAGTCATGTAACAGTTGTTGTTGTTGTTGTTATGTGCCACGGAGTCAGACCCAATTCATAGCGACCCCTCCTTGGGTTTCCTAGGCAGTATTTCTATGGAAGTAGATTGCCCAGTCTTTCTTCAGAAGAGTGGCTGCTGGGTTTGAACTGCAGCATTCTGATTAGCAGTCAAATGCCTTAGGCGCTACACAACCAGAGCTCCCTTATCAATAGAGCATGCCTTATATATTTATGAGGCAGTGTTCTGGGAACAAAATATCACCTAAGTCAGCATTCATTTGAATCTTAGATGGACTGGAGGTGAACAATGATTCCCTCTTCTTAGCACTGTGCAGAGAAAAACTTTAGTTTCGACTTCTGGAATGTGTGCATCAACAAATACAGTATCACCACACTCATCTTGCCATTCATACTAGTTTTTCATCTTCTCTAACTTAATGAAAAGGACAGGTTTAAGGGATCATAGGACTGACAATCACACAAATAAACATACAACCATTGCCAAGGAGTCGGATCTGACCCATAGCGACCCATCTTTGGGTTTCTGAGGCAGTATCACTAAGGAAGTTGATTGCCAAACTTCCTTCCAGGGAGTGGCTGGTGGGTTTGAACCTCCAGCCTTCTGGCTACAGTCAAATGCCTTAGGCACTACACCACCAGAGCTCCCAAATCACACAGTCAATGATTATTTCAGAGAAGGTTCTCTTTGATTCAATGATGGTTCACTAGGTAACTCTGATGCTCTTTAATTTCAACTTGAGAAATGTTCATTTAATCCCACAGAACCGTGTTCCTTCTAATATCCAATTTAAGCTAGGAAGGCTCCTGTTGTTATATAGTCTTTTGAAGCACATAGAAAACACAGGGACAATCATTGTTTCAGGAAAAACAAAGCTCAACACTAATAGTACAGTGGAATGTCATTGCTTCTTCAGAGATCATATGGATGGAGAATTATGTGTGAACAGGGATGATGTAATCAAAATAACAAACATATCAAGGTGATAGTGGAATAGTCCACCATTTAAAAGCAATACACAATTGTCAGTATAAAATAATACAAAGAAAGAGTCTGGAAGCTGGACTTCACACCACATTTTTGAAAGTGGGAGCATGACATGACCCAAGAGTAATGTAGGGTTATGAAAAACAGAGTAAATTTTCTTGATTAAATAATAGATTCTGGACTGAAAAATCACTGCATTTTGCACCCTCAAGGCATGATGTGCTAGGTATGACATGAGTGGCCATTGTCATGTATAGATAAAAGTGGAGGTCCTCATTAACAGCAAGACCGTCCTCAAAAAAATCTAAAATGCAAAGATATAATCAAGAATTAAGTAAATGACAATTCAGTATTTTAGGTACATTACTTTGAACATTCATATTTTAAAATATTGACTTGTAACCCTGTGGGTAATTTTACCACCCAGGCAAGTATCTACAGATCTTATTTATGCTCCTTGAGTCTCTGGGTAATTTTTATTGTACAACATTTATCACATTGCCATGCTGTTGTTTTGTTAGGTGCCATTGAGTGAGCTCCAACTCATAGCAACTCCATGTTCAACAGAATGAAACACTGCCCAGTCCTGCACCATCCTCACAATCCTTGCTATGCTTTAGTCTATCATTGCAGCCACTGTGTCAATCCATTTTACTGAGTCTTCTCCTTTTTCACTGACCCTCCACTTTACCAAGCATGATATCCTTCTATAAGGAATGGTCCCTTCTGACTACATGATCAAAGAAGGTGAGATGAAGTCTGGCAATTCTAGTGTGTAAAGAGCATTCCAGCTGTACTTCTTCCAGAACAGATCTATTTGTTGTGACAGTCCATGGTATTTTCAGTATTCTTTGACAACACCACAATTCAAAGGCATCAACTCTTCTTCCATATTCCTTATTCATTGTCCAGCTTTCATATGCACATGAGACAACTGAAAATATCATGGCTTGCATTAGGCACATCTTAGGCTTCAAAGTGACATCTTTGCTTTTTAATACTTTAAAGAGTTCTTGTTGCTGCATTTTTGCCCAATGTAATACAACATCTGATTTCTTGACTACTGTTTTCATGGATGTTGATTGTAGGTCCCACTAAATCAAAATCCCTGACAACTTCAATCTTTTCTCCGTTTATTGTGATGTTGCTTATTGGTCCAGTTGTGAGAATTTTAGTTTTCTTCTTGTTAAGGTGTAATCCATACTGAAAATTTTAGTCTTTGATCTTCATCAGTAAGTGCTTCAAGTCCTCTATTCTTTCTGCAAGTAAGGTTGTGCCATCTGCATATCACATGTTGTTAATTGTCTTCCTCCAATGCTGATGCTGCATTCTTCTTTATATAGTCCACATTCTCAAATCATTTATACAGCATACAGACTGAATAAGTATGGTGAAAGTATACAACCCTGACACAAACCTTTGTTTATTTTAAACCATGTAGCATCCCCTTTTTCTGTTCAAATGATAACCTCTTGGTCTAGGTATGTTGTTGTTGTTGTTATTGTTATGTGCCGTCGAGTCAGCCCTGACTCATAGCGACCCCTCCTTGGGTTTCCGAGGCAGTATCACTACGGAAGTAGGATTGCCCAACCTTCCTTCCGAGGAGTGGCTGGTGGGTTTGAACCTCCAGCCTTCTGGTTAGCAGTCAAGTGCCTTAGCCACTATGCTACCAGAGCTCCCAGGTATAGGTTCCTTATAAAAACACACTTAAGGATTCTGGTATTCCTATACTTCTCAATGATATCAATAGTTTATGAGCCATAGATTTGAATGCCTTAATGTGGTCAATAAAACAATTCTTGGAGCCTTGTTTTTTGTCAGTCCTATCAGTGTAGCTTGGACTACTTGCTTTGGTAACATTGGTTCTTGATCATATGCTACCTCCTGAAATAGGTGAACATTGACCAATTATTTTTGGTGTATTAATTCTGTGTATTTCTTCCATCTTCTTGTGATGCTTCCTGCGTCATTCAATATGTTGTCCATGTAATGAGAAAACAAACTCAATGCGATTGAGTTGTTTCTGAATCATAGCAACCTCCATTGAGCTTTCAAGGCTATAAATCTTTGCAGAAGCAGATGGCCTTATCATCTTCTGTGGAGCAGCTAATGGGTCTGAACCAGTGACCTTTGGTTTATCAGCTAAGAGTCTTAGCCACTATACCTCAGACCTCCTTATTTTGCCCAAAGAATCCTTTGAAATTAAAACTCAATGCTTGAATTTTTTTCATTTGTTCTTTCAGCTTGAGAAATGCTGAGCATGTTCTTCCTTTTTGATTTTCCAACTCCAGGTCCTTGCACATTTCATTTTAATACTTTACTTTGTTTTCCTGAGCTGTCCTTTGAAATCAGCTCCTTTATTTTGTAATTTCTTCCATTCTCTTTATTTAGTCTACATTCTAGAGCAAGTTTCGTAGTCTCTTCTGACATCCATTTTGGTCTTTTCTCCCTTTCTTGTCTTTTTAATGACCTTTCACTTTGTTCACTTAATGATGTTCTTGATGTCATCTCACAACTCATAAGTTCTTCTTTTGATCATTGGTATTCAATGCATCAAATCTATTCTTCAGATGTTTGATGAAAGACGGGGCCAACCATTTCTGGAAAAAAAAAAAATGGCTACTAGAAACCTTTTAAAAAGCTGTGAAACACATCGACATAGCCATTGTTATAATCCACTACCATTGAGGCAGTTCCAACTCAGAGACTCTATAGGACAAAGTAGAACTGCCTCCTAAGGTTTCCAAGGCTATACATCTTTACAGAAGCATACAGTCTCATCTTTTAACTTTTTGGTTAGCAGCCAAATGCTTTAATGATTGTTTTGAACCTCTAGCTTTCTGCTTAGCAGTCAAATGCCTTAAGCACTATGCTACCAGAGTACCAGTTTCTGATGAGCAACTAAGTATTCTGGAATTTCCACTCTTCTCAATGTTATCCATAATTTATTATGATCCACACAATAGAATGCTTTTGCACAGACAATAAAATACAAGTAAACATCTTTCTGGTATCCTTTGCTTTCAGCCAAGATCCATCTGATTTCAGCAATGATATCCCTCATTCTACGTTCTCTTCTGAATCCACTTTGCAGTTCTGGAAGTTTTCTATCAATATACTGTTGCAACTATTTTTGAATTATCTTCAGTAAGATTTTACTTGCATATGATATTAATTGATATTAAATAATTTGATATTAAACAGTTGATATTAATTGATATTAAAGAATTAATATCATATTGATACTTAAAATTAATACTTGCATATGATATTAATAGATATTAAACAATTGATATTAGGGAGCTCTGGTAGCATGGAGTCTAAGGCAGTTAGTTGACTGCTAACTAGAAGGCTGGTGGTTCAAACTCACCAGCCACTCCTCAGAAGGAAGATGGGGCAATCTACTTCCATAGTGATACTGCTTCAGAAACCCAAGGAGGGGTCGTTATGGGTCAGGTCCAACTCGACAGCACATATCAACAACAACAAACAATATCATATGCAAGTAAAATCTTACTGAAGATAATTCAAAAATGGTTGCAGCAGTATATTGACAGAGAACTTCCAGAACTCCAAACTGGATTCAAAAGAGAACATGGAATGAGGGATATCATTGCTGAAATCAGATAGATCTTGGCTAAAAGCAAAGGATACCAGAAAGATGTTTACTTGTGTTTGATTGCCTATGCAAAAGCATTTGATTGTGTGGAATAATACCAAATTATGGATAACATTGAGAAGAATGGGAATTCCAGATCACTTAGTTGCTCATCAGGAACTGGTACTTAGACCAGGAGACTGTCATTCAAACAGAACAAGGGGATATCACATGGTTTAAAATCAGAAAGGAAGGACTCCAGCATTGAATACTTTCATCATACTTATTCACTCTGGGTGCTGAGAAGCTGGATTATATGAAGAATGGACATCAAGGTTGGAGGAAGACTCATTAACAACCTACGATATGCAGACAACATGACATTGCTTACTGAAAGTGAGGATCACTTGAAGAACTTACTGATGAAGATAAAAGACTTCAGTCTGCAGTATGGATTACATCTCAACATAAAGAAAATAAAAATCCTCACAACTAGACCAATAAGTAGCATCATGAAAAATGGAGAAAGATTGACGTTTTCAAAGATTGCACATTACATGGTTCCATAATCAACACCAATGGAAGCAGCAGTCAAGTAATCAGACAACACATTGCATTGGGCAAATCTACTGCAAAAGATCTCTTTAAAGTGCTGAAGAGCAAAGATGTCTCTCTGAAGACTAAGGTGTGCCTATCTCAAGCCATGGTGTTTTCATTGCCTCATACACATGTGAAAGCTGGGCAGTGAATAAGGAAGAACAAAGAAGAGTTGCTGCTTTTGACTGTGGTGTTGGTGAAGAATACTGAAAAGTACCATGGATGGCCTAAAGAACTAACAGGTCTGTCCTAGAAGAAGTGCCATCAGAATGCTTCTTGGAAGGGAGAATAGTCAGAATTTGTCTCACCATTTTTGGTCATATTGTCAGAAGGGACCATCCCTGGAGAAAGATATAATGTGTGATACAGTGGAGGGTCAGAGAAAAAGAGGAAGGCACTCAATTAGATGGATTGACACAGTGTTTGCAATAGTGGGTTCAGTTATAGTAAGGGTTGTGAGGCTGGCATAGAACCAGGCAGTGTTTTGTTCTGTTGTACGTAATGCTTCTGTGAGTCAGAGCCAATTGGAAAGCACCTAACAACAATAACACAGCAGTGTGTGAGGTTTCCATACTCCTCAAACCCTTGCTAGCATTTGTTATTTTCCATGTTTTTGAACTTTGCTATTAGTGCTGGGGTGAGATGATAGCTTATTATTGCTTTGATTCACATCTGTCTAATGGTTAATGATCAGAAGCATTTCTTCATGTGTGTATTAGATGTCTGTATGTCTTTTTCCATTTCTTTAAAGAAAGATGATGGAATCTGGTTTGGGATTCCATTATATTTGTAGATTGCTTTGGGTTGTTGTTGTTGTTGTTGTTATGTGCCGTCGAGTCGGCCCCGACTCATAGCGACCCCTCCTTGGGTTTCCGAGGCAGTATCACTATGGAAGTAGGATTGCCCAACCTTCCTTCCGAGGAGTGGCTGGTGGGTTTGAACCGCCAGCCGTCTGGTTAGCAGGCAAGTGTCTTAGCCACTATGCTACCAGATTGCTTTGGGTAGTATTGGCATTTTCATGATGTTAAGTCTTCCTAGGCATAAGCATGGTATATTCTTCAATTTATGTAAGTCTCTCATTTTCTTGTAGTAGTGTTTTATAGTTTTCTTTGTATAAGGTTTTTTTTTTTTTCTTTTTTTTTTTGTCTCTGATTGGATTTATTCCTAAGTATTTCATCTTCTGGGAGTCATTGTAAATGGTATTACTTTCCTGATTTCCTTTTCAGAGTTCTCTTCATTAGTGCAAAGGAATGAACCTGATTTTTGTATGTTGATTTTGTACTTTGCCATTTTGCTGAAAAGTTCAATTAGTTCCAATAATTTTCTTACTTTTTTTGATTTTATAAGTATAAGATCATATCACCTGCAAATAGACATACTTTTTCTTCTTTGCCAATATTAATACATTTTATTTTCTTTTCTTGCCTTATTGCTCTGGCTAGGATTTTCAATAGAGTATTGAAAAGGAGCTGTGATAAAGGACATTCTTGTCTGGTACCCATTCATAAGGGGAATGCTTTCAATTTCTCCCCACTGAGAACAAAGTTTGCCTTGATTTTGTACATATGCTCTTGATTGTGTTGAAGAATTCCCCTTCTATTCTTATTTTGTTCAGTGTTTTTACAAGGAATATGTGTTAGATTTTGCCTAATGATTTTTCTGCACTTATTGATATGATGATTTTGTTCTTTTCCTTTGTTTTACTTATGGATGGTTTACTTTTATTGTTTTTCTAATGTTGAACAATCTTTACATATCTGGTATGAATTCCCTTTGGTTATGATGTATTATTTTTTGCTATGTTGTTGGAGTCAATTGGTTAGAATTTTGTTGAGAATTTTTCTGTCTATATTTGTGAGGAATATAATTTTCTGTTCCAGTGGTGTATTTGCCTGGCATTGGTATCAGCTTGCTTCATAAAATGAATCAGGAAGTATTTCCTTCTTTTCTATATTCTGGAATAGAATTGGTGTAGAATTGAATTTGAGTAGAATTGGCATCAGCTCTTCTCTGAATGTTGGGTAGGATTCTCTAGAGAAGCTATCTGGGCCAGGACTTTTTTTGTTGTAACTTTTTTTTTTTTCCCCTAATAAGTTATTCAATTTATTCTTTAGTTATGAGTCTGTTCAAATTTTCTTCTTCAGTTTGTGTCAGTTTAAATAGTAGTGAGTTACTACAGATCTGCCCATTCTAGTTTTTCAAATTTTTTGAGATGTATGTTTTTTCATAGTATCCTGATACTATCCTTTTTATTTTGCTTGGTTCTGTTATGTCAACTGCATCATTTCTTATTCATATTATTGTATCCTCTCTTTTTCCATGTTTAAATTTCCCAGTGGTTTATCAATTTTATTAATCTTTTCAAAGAACCAACTTTTATTCTTCTTTCTTTGTATTGTTTTCTATTTTCTGTTTCAGTTATTTCTGCTCAAATCTGTAGCACTTCTTTTGTTCTGGTTACTGTAGGCTTATTTTTATGCTTTTTTCTGTGTTGGAGAGGTTGGGTTAAGTTGTGGATTTTGGTGCATTTTTCTGTTTTGACACATGTATTCATTGTTATAAATTGTTCTCTGAGTATTGTTTTACTGTATCCCAAAGATTTTTTTTTTATTTGTTTCAAACCAAAAAAACCAAACTCACTGCTGTCGAGTCAAATCTGACTCATAGTGACCCCTCTTTGGGTTTCTGAGGTGGTATCTCTACAGAAGTAGATTGCCCAATCTTCCTTCCAAGGAGTGGCTGGTGGGTTTGAACCTCCACCTTTCAGGATAGCAGTCAAATGCCTCAGGCAATACACCAACAGAGCTCCCCTTTTGATTCAAGGATTTTTTTATTATTATTATTTCTTCTATTTCCCAGTAGTTTTCAAGCAGGATATTATTCGGTTTCCATATGTTTATTTCTTTTTCTTCATCTTCTTATTGTTGATTTCTAACTTTATAGCATTGTGATCTGAGAAGATGTTATACAGTATTTCAATGTTTTTAAATTTATTAAGGCTTGCTTCATGGGCTAACATATGGTATATTCTAGAGAATGTTCATGAACACTGGATAAAAATTATATGGTTCTGTTGTTGGGTGAAGTGTTCTTTATATGTCAATAAGATCAAATGGGTTGATTGTGTTATTTCTTTTATGATTTGCTGAGTCTCATTCTAGTTGTTCTATCCTGCTTGAAAGTGGTATATTAAAGTCTCTCACTATTATTGTAGTATTGTCTATTTCTCTTTTCAAATTTGTTTAAGTTTTTGCAGCTTTTTCATTGGTTGTATAAATATTTACTATGATTAAGTACTCTTGTTAAATTGACATTTTAATCATTATATGAAGTCCTTTATTATCTCTTATAGCAGTTTGGTCTTAAAGTTTGTTTTATCAGGAGGTAGTATTGCCACTTCTGCTGTTATTTTTTTGCCATATGCTTGATCTGTTTTTTTTTTTTTTTCCAAACCTTCAATTTTTGACCTATCATTGTCTCTACATCTAAGATATGTCTCTTGTAGACAGTATATTGATGGACCATGTTTTTTATCCATTCTGCAACTCCGTGTCTCTTGATAGATATATTTAATCCATTTACATTCAGTGTAACTATTGACAAGTATGAACTTATTACTGTCATTTTGTTATGTGTTGTTTTCTGTATGGGTGTGTATGTGTGTGTGTGACTGTATGTGATGCACCTGATTCTTAGTTTCGAATATTTTTGTGGGCTGAGCTCATTTTGTTTATGAATTTTCTTATAATTTCTTTCACTGTTATTGTTTTAGTATTTGCTAAATATTTATAACTTTCCTCTTTTTATTTTACTGAGATGGTTTATTAGTATTCTTTGAGGTTACCCTGTGATTAACTATTTTCTTCCCAGGTTTAGGAAAATTTGTTCTATCTCAAAGTAATCTTGACTTCCTCTTCATTTAGAAGTTTTGTAACTACATTATTTATTCCTTCTTTTTGCTTTATAGCTGTCTTCATTAACAAATTAATGACTCTGGTTTCCTGTTTTAAATCTTGTAGGTTTATTTTACTTTGGATACAACAACTTTATCTTTGTTGGTTTCTGAGTGATGTCATCATATAGGTTAATCATATGTTTTTGTCTGCTGTTGTTAGGTCTCTGTCTTAAGTCTTCCTTAGAATCTGTTGCTGGTTTAATTTTCACAAATTTCCTTAATTTCTAAGTATCTGGAAATGTACTGATTTCATCATCACATTTGAAAGATAATTTTGCTGGGTATATAATGCTTTCAGGGTTTTATATATGCTATCCTATTGCTTTCTAATTTGCATGGTTTTGCTTGAGAAATCAGAGCTTAGTCTTACAGTTGCCCTTTGTAGGTATTTTGTCATTTTTTCAGAGCTGCTTTTAGGATTATTTCTTTGGTTTTGGACAGTTTGATTACAATATGTCTCTGATGATTTTCTTTTGGAGTCTATCCTGGTTAGGTTTCATTGAATTTATTGAATGCCTATCTTTTTATCTTTCATCATGTTAAGGAAGTTCTATTCCAACAAACCTTCTATCATTTTGTCTGTGGTTTTATTTGTTTCTTCCTGTTCTAGAATTCTGATCACACATAAGTAATTTCCTTTTATTGTGTACCACATATATCTTAGTCTTTCTTCATTTTCTTTTGTTCTTTTTTTCTGAGTGTACCCTTAACAAAGTGGTATTAAGAAATTTGCCTTCAGTCTCACTCTTCTGTCTTCCATTGACTCAAACTACTCTTTGCCCTTTCAATGTGTTATCTATTTCTGAAATTTTAGTATTAATTTAGTATTACTCTTCTAGATTTCTATTTGCTGTTTTCCTATGGTTCCCAATTTTTCATTTATTTTGTCAATTTGTTCTTTTATTGTTTTCTGAATCTTCTAGAGTTTTCTCTGTGTTTTTCTTAATTTTGTCAGTGTTTTCCTTGATATTTCTCTCAATCCATTGGAGTTACCTAACAATAATGCTTTTGAATTACTTATCAAGTAGTTCCAATGCCTTTTGTTCCTTCACGAGGTTTAGGTTCTGTATTTTGGTCCTTTGGGTATACTACTTTATTTTATTTCTTTGTGTGAACTGAGATTGTCAATTGTCTCTGAGAAATTGTGACATTGTATTTATATATGGGATTTTGGTGTGATTTACCCAGTTTTTTTTTTTTTTTTTTTCTTTTCCCCCTCTATTTTGATTTGATATATCTATGTGAGCATGGCTTTTGTGCTACTCTGTTTGCTAGTTTTCCAGCACTTTGGTTCTCAACACCTTGTCTTCTGGTGGGTATGACAAAGAATGAAAATACATCTACAGTTCTTTGTTTTCTGCTCTGGTAGAGCAATTGAGGGTGGGCTGAGCTTGTACTGGTTGCCATCTATTGTTGACCAGTTGGCATAGAAGCAATTGGTGGTCCTCTCTTCCAATGTAAGTGACTGTAGGAGATATGGATGTTGTGTCATGAAGGCATGGCTACTGTCTCTTCTGGGTAGGACAGAAAACAAACCAACAACAACAAAATAAACACAAGGAAACAAAAAATACAAACACACACAAAATAAATTAATAACTAAAATAAAAGAAAAACAGAGAATAAAAGTAAGAGATAAAACAACAACAACCTCAAAAATAATAAAAATAAATGAAAAGATAAAGAACAAGGAAACCAAGAGAAGGACAAAAAACAAAAAAAAAAAGGAAAAGAAAAAAAAAAACTGGTTGCAGGGAAATAAACAAGGAGAGAAAGGGAATAGTAAAGAAAATTAATAAAATGAAAAGAAAAAAAAAAAGGATGGGAAGATGTGAAAAAAAGAAAAGGGGAACAAGGAAAATGAATACACACACACACACACACACACACAGTCAGAGAGGGGAGAGAAAAGAAAAATGAAGACCTAAAGAGAAAAAGGAGAAAAGTAAAACAGAAATAAGTATAATTAAAAAAATGAAAGGGAAAACTGGGAGCTAGGCACCTCATTCCAGAAGGAGTTGCTTCTAACCTAAAGAACAACAGGGGTCAGGGAGTCTTGTATTAGATCCTGGTGCCACATAAGGTGTCTGGGGGCAAGGAATCTGGACTCAGAAGAAGTTTCTGCCAGACCCCAAAGTGGCTGTGTATAGGGTGTCAGGTCCCAGAAATTCCAGCTGGCCTAAAATGTAGCTAATAGCAGAGTGCTTGGTCCGAGAATTAGTTTCTGCTAGCTGAGAAGATGTCTGGGGGCATGCACCTGGACTAGTTTCTGTCTATCCAAAATGCAGCTGGCAGCAAGGTGCCTGATCCCAAACAGCATTCCTACTGCCCCAGAAGATGTCTAGGATTAGGGTGACTGGACCCAGAAAAAGTTCCTGTTGGCCCAAAAAGCAACTGAGAGCAAGGCATCTGGTTCCAGAAGGACTTCTTGCTGTTCCCAAAAGCACCTAATGACAGGGCATCTGGTCCCACAATATGTTCCTCCTGTCCCAAGAGACAATGGGGGCTAGGTCACTTGATTCCAGAAACAGTTTCTGCCATCACAAAAGGCAACTGGGTGGAGGGTGCCTGGTCCAAACAGAAGTTCTTGCCAGGCCCAAAGATGGCGGGGAAAAAGATACCTGGTCCCAGAACTAGTTCCTATCTACCCTGAAGGCACCTGGGGGCAAGACACCTGATACCATATAGAGTTCTTGTTGGCTCAGAATGTGTCTGGGGGCAGGGCACCTCAATTCAGAAAAGTTCTCTCAGGTCCTAAAAGGTGGCTAGGAGCAAGATTCCTCATTCCAGAAGGAAATTCTGCTGGCCTGATTAGCAGTTGAAGGCAGGACTTCTGGTTGTGGAAGAAGTTCTTGCTATCCCAAAAGGTGTTGGGTGCAGGGACCCTTTACCTGGAAAAAATTTCTGCTGGCTTAAAAAATGGCTGAGTGTAGGGTTCCTGGTCCCAGTTCCTGTAACAACCTTACTAGAAGATAGGTGATGGCAGGGTACTTGGTCCAGGATGGAATTCCTGCCAGTCCTGAAGATGAGGGGGTAAGGGATGGCCACAACTCCATTCACTGTGAGGGTGTGGGCTACAAGGGGATAATGAGTGGTTTATCATACCTTTCTGGTCTCCAGCTACCAATGTCAGTGACCATGCAGTCCTCAGCAAATGGAGCTGATTATTAGGTTGCTGCCCCAGTCAGAATGCTGCTTGTAAATATTAAATATGGCCATGCAGTCAGACCAGTAGACAGTCTATGTCTCTCCATTTATCCCCTTATTTGTTGTTTTCATCCAGTTTCTTCTATTCATCAATATTTGATCCACTTCTTTATCTTTTCCTTCTAATATCAAGGATCCAGGATTATCATCTGCATTTATTTCAATTGGGTTTTCATTTCTTTGTTGTACAGGATCTAGGTAGGTTGTCTGCCTATTCTGCCATCTTGCAGGAAGTTTTTGTCCATTAATTTCTTAAAATGTTGTGTAGATTTTTATACAAGTGCATCATACACACTTTTCAATGAAGAATGTTTATGATTTTTTATCAGACTCTTTTAGGGGCCCATGACTCCAAAAATTGTTTATATTATTTTTGGGAATTAAAATATTATTTCAAAATGACATTGAATCTTCAAGATGTCTAATTTTAAATGCAGATATCATCTACTGCAAACAATTAGGTTGCTTTACATTAGTAGACCAATGTCTGCTGTGGCTAACAAGGCATGTTGGGAAGGAATTGTCTTCTGTTTATATCGAGCTTTTTTTTCTGCCTATACAGGAAAATATGTTTAAATAAAATACCACAGCCTATTTCATTTCCTTCGAGGTACCAAGATTTTATGTGAAAGCTTTAGACAAGAACTGAGGTTGTCAGTGTCTATACATGATTTCCCTAGGAATGGACCATTTCCTAACTAGCTGTGCAAGATCGCTAGTATTTGAACAATCTAAAAATCCAAGCTCACTACCATCGAGTTGATCTTGATCATAGTGACCCCTCCTTGGGTTTCCAAAGTGTTATCTCTATGGAAGTAGATTACCTGATCTTCCTTCTGAGGAGTGGATGGCGGGTTTGAACCACCAGCCTTCTTATTGGCAGTCAAATACCTTAAGCACTAAGCCACCAGAGCTCCCATTTATTAGGTTGCTGCCCCAGTCAGAATGCTGCAATACACAGACTTGTAGAAATGGGTATATTATTAATTCATATGAATAATATCTCTGCAATATGAATGAATAATATACTCATTTCTACAAGTTTGTGCACTCAAAAGGAAAAGTATCTTTAAAATGTTTCTTTGTATTTAATGGGTTCTCTGGTGGACTGATATAGCTATTACATTATGTCTCTATGCTGTCAAATTGATTACAACTCATAGTGACCATACATGATAGAATAAAACTGCCCCATAGGGTTTTCCAGGCTATAACATTTACAGGAGAAGATCACCAGGTCTTTTCTCCAGTGAAGCTACTGGTGAGTTCAAACTGCCGACCTTTGCTTTAGCAACATAGTCACATAACCGTTATACTGCCTTATAGATAAAATGAAACCAAAACCAAACCCACTGCCATTGAATTGATTCCAACTCAGAGTGACCCTATAGGGTCCTGTAGGGTTTCTAAGGGTGTCATCTTTACAGAAGTATACTGCTACAACTTTCTGCCACATTTTTTCCTGCAGAGAGGCTGATGGGTTCAAACTGCCAAACTCTGTGTTAGTAGCCAAGTGCTTTACACACTGTGCCACCAGGAATCCTTATATATAACTCCTCAAATGTCTAAATTATTATATGGAAAACTAAGAGAAAATCAAACTCACTGCCACTGAGTCAATCCCAACTCATAGCCACCCTCATTGGGTTTCCAAGGCTTTAAATCTTTACAGGAGTAGATTGCTTCATCTTCCTCCCATGGAGCAGCTGGTAGGTTTGAACCACCAACCTTCAGTTAGCAGCTATGTGCCTTATCCACTATGCCATCAGAAACCAGTACTAGAGAATCTATTTTTTGAAAAAAGAAATAGGGATTTCTAAAAGGCTGTCTCATGAGTCCACCAAAAAAAAAAAAAAAAGAGAGAGAGAGAAGGAAAAGAAAGAAAGAAAGAAGTGATTGATGACTGTGCTCATTCCTTATAATGGACAAGTAAAATAATATACATGACTTCTTGATTTATATTTTTTTTGTCTATATTAATTAATTTTTGTTCTTGAAGAAATGGATTTGATAGATGACTATTTTTTTTAAAAGATAGGTTTTTATTCATCAAAAATTAACAGCAACAGGCACATATTAAAATGAGTATGGCAAAGCCTTTTACAAATGGTTTCACACTGAAGCTTTCTCCCAAGAAATGGCTGTTGTGACAAACTGTAAACATAATTAATAAACAGTTTTTACAGTAATAAGGAAAATCCAAATGAACTAAAAGAAAGCACTAGTTTCTCTTAAAACTAGATTATAGTTGTGCTTACTGTACATAAAACAATTTAAAACAAATTACAAAAGCAGAATGTTCTTAAGTTTAATATTAATCTTTTAACTTTTGCCTAAAAAATATCTGTTCACATCAAAAGGCCCATCAAAGGGTCATGTTTCATTAAAAGGAGGGACAAGAAAACAATGTATTTTTTTCAAATCAAAATAAGAATTTGGTCACTTACCTTTGTGCATAGTTTAAGGCAACTGGCACAATCTGTTTCAGCTTACCTACTTTCCCCTCCCCCAGGTGTGGCTGCTCTCTATGTCACATTCTAAAATAATAAATAAAAACTTACATTTCAAAGCCTTCCCCACTTGGATAAATACAACACATGCACAGTCATACATGCACAAACATGCACGCAAACACACATCTAGATGTTCACACACAACATACTTCTCACTCACTGCAGTGAAAGGGACTCTAGTATCCTTGATCGGAAGGGCACATTTCCCCATCCCACTTTGTTTCAGATTGGCAAATACCCTGATCTGATTATGGTGTTTTAAAAATTCCACCTTTTTCTTGTATGTGCAGGTCAAGAGTACAGTAGTGAAGACAACATGCAATGTCTTCACAGCAGAATCATAATACAGCTGGGACATCAGTGTTCTTCCCCTCCCACCCCAAATGAAAACCTAAGAGTTTAAAAGAAAAGAAAAAAGAAAAAAAAAATTGCATTGCCAAACAGCACTGGAATGGAAGCTTGGCGGTACTCTAGGATAATGCTCAGTTTCCAGTGCACAAGATAAAACCATAGCAAAGGGGAGCCTTTGGTGGCATCCAATCAAGAAAAAAGGCAAACAAGGGGGATGAAAGAGCTGCAGTCTAGTTTGATCTTTAAAAAATACTAGTGGTTCCTTCACAATCATGCTCCATGGCAAAGTTAGAACCAATATTTTCAGAGTTGATTTGTAAATATCAAGTCTTGCCAGAGAGGCAGCAGAGGCTGGGCACTTCACATTTCCATTTCTCAGCAAGAACTTATGGAAGGTACAGATACATGGTGTTGCATCAGACTGGTTAAAATCCAAGAAATTTCTGCTGAAAGATTCTTTTCAAGTTTCATGATTTGAAGAATAAATTCTAATTTGTTTTGAAAAATATGTGGTATACCACACTTCCACTGTTCCTCCTTTCTGAACCTTTCCTGGTAGGCTTTGCATATTCAAGGTTCTACACAAAAGCCAAATGCATATTGTTATGTGTTCAGGTCTTACAATTAAAAGGTGGATTCAAATGATCCAACAGAGGAAGTCTTGGGAATAAATAATGCTGACATCATTCATCTGGAAACATTGGCAGGGTTCTTTCCCCTCAAGATCTATTTCACATTTCTAAAACCCTCCAGGAGGCAATATGTCCCCCTGATTCTGGGGGTCAAGATGACCAGTTGTCCTGAGGTAATAACTGTGAGTTCAATTCCTCAAAAGCAGCATCAGTGTCCTGGCTGCTAGACTGCACTCTCTGCATTCCCTTCCAACTGGCTTTATTCAGCCCCATGTGGCCAAGCATTGTCTGTGAGAGCCTGGTGTTTGAAAACCCGGCCCACTCTGTAAATAACAGCTCCACTGGGTAAGTCATAAAACCAATCTGGATGCTGGCAATAGATTCAGACTGATGATCACAAAATGGACTGATGCCCAAATGATACTTTTTTTCTATGTCTCCTTGATGGAAGAATTCTTCAATTACTTTTTCGCTCCACTGCTTGCTTAATTCCCAAGTCCGACATGGGTTACAAATATCAGCACATTTCAAAGCCATCTGTAAAACTAAATGCCAATGACTGGTATCTTCTAGACATAAGTCCCCTCTATCCAAATGAGATCTAAACAACGAAAGATACTCATTTTGGCGACTGATATCTGTAGTGAGTATCAAAGCGCCTATCTGAGTCTCCATTTGTTGCCTGCTTTCTAGTGACATATGTGAGAACAAGCCAGATTCTCTGTAGCCCCACTGCAGATCTCCAGTGGTGATTTTCCAAGACTGAGGTATTCTTGTATAAAGTTGCCAGGTAATGGTTAGTTTTAATAAGGAAAGGTTGCTTAACACCTGGGTGATCCACATCATGAGTGGCAGTTGCAATTAAGCTCAGCAAGATATCCCAGGGAGTTACAGAACTGGCAAGCTTGGGTTCTTTTAAGTAACAGTGCATGACCTGAGTAACATCTGCAGCATGGACTCCACTGTGGTAAGGATTTTGACTGAGGTAATCTTCTTATTGCCTCAGAAACCCAAGGAGGGGTCCCTATGAGTCGAGTCCGACTCCACGGCATATAACAACAACAACAACAAAATCTTCTTGAATCATTACTGCTGGCAGACTGCACATGTGGACCTGAGCCCGGCCAAGACCAGAAGCAGCACTGAACTGACCTGCAGACTCAGGAGTGCAACAAACGCTTGATATTTTAAGCCGTCACTAAATTTTGAGGAGGTTGACTAAAAATCTACGAAGTTTCATCATATCTAAATGGAAGTACTCAATTAATCCATGAAGACTAAACAAATGAAAGGTTGAATTTACTAGACTATTTCCATTTGTTCGTCTATCAAATAGAAAGATATCAAAATTCCAATTTCCAATTTTTTCCAGTGTACTCTTGGCTTGTCCGTTATAATCGTCATCTAAAATGTTTAGAGAATTTGAAACTGTAGTACCACGAAAAAAACGTGAAGATCTAAGATATCACTGGAAACTTAGTAACCTCCCGATATTTCTTGCAGAGACAGACACTTCAAATTCCGATTGAGAGTGAAAAATATGAAAATCAGTATATGGATGAGAACTTCTTCTTTCCGATTCAAATCCTGCTCAACTCCTTGCACGTACATCTCCTAGCATACGAATGTATAATGCAGTCTGAATGGAAGTGTCATAGGAAATAGCTCCATGCCTCTGTGAGAGCTGCCAGGGATTGGGGCAGCCAAGAGCGCCGAGCTGGAGCTGAAGCTGATGGCTCCTCGGCGGCGGAGGACGTGCTGGAGGACCCGCCTGTCCAAGGGCAGCACCAGCAGCTGGTAACATACTTCCATTGAATACGCCCGCCCTGCCACGACTGATAGATGACTTTTAAAAACTCCCAGTTCAAATATAGTTCAAATATCCTATGAATTTTTTTTTAACATGGTATTTTTTGCTGATTATTTGTTGCTGGAGGTGGGGATATTTTGCAGAACTATGCAAACACTACATAGGTCCACTCTATTTCCTTCATCAAGTTAAAACTGTATGATTTAAATTAAAATAACATGAGGATACATTGATAAGATATTCTTATAACTTATGTCTCTATAATGAGTAAACTATGCATACAGATAATTACATGATAATCAGAAAATAGAGAAAGCAGTGAGCAAAAATTCAAGCATTAGATATCACCTAGGGAAGAAAATCTGAATAAGAAATCAATTGCATTCTTTATCATATTACTTCTGATTTTAAAATGACTTTTAGTTTCTAATTACAAATATTTGCATGAAAACTAAAATGTACCACGGATATATTGACATCATAAAATGAGAAGATGCATCATCAATACAGTTGAAAATGTTAAGAAAGTCTAAAAATACAACTATATTCAATACAGGTCTCAGATCTTTAAGACATTTGATTTATGCCTTAAAATAATTAACAATTTTAAAGAAACTTACAATCTTTGTCTATAAAACACACTGTACTTCTTTTAAGCACCTTTGCAAAAGAGACAAAAAGAATACCAGAAACCGAGAGTAGTTTCAGAATAAGTGTTCTTTATTGTGACTGGCTTTAGGGAAAAGAAATAAATCTGATCATAATAAATCATATATCCAGGTTGGGCTAACCGTTGTGTGGGTCATGGAGCATGTAAACCTTCTTTTCTTTCCCTTTTCTCTTTTATTCAGTTAAAGATCAAGAAGATTATCACTAGTAAAATCCACTCTCCTACTACAAATATATTATTGATTCATGGTTTCCCACAACATTTTAGTTTAGAGAATGATTGCAGCTAAGGCACCTTTGCAGGTTTGAGTGCCTACCCTCTGACAATTATATGTGTGAAAGGGTATTGACAGAGAGCTCTGGGGCTTTTGATGAAATACAGCAGTCATGATGAAAACACCATTTTTCATTTAATAAAGACTTCTGAAAGGCTTGTCATTGCATACCGTATTTATAGGCACAGCTCAGATAGTTCCATTTTCTTCCTGTTCTGCTTCTATAAAGCTTCCTTCATCATCTGGAATTGAATATTTGAATTTGATGCTATAAATCTCGTTACAGAGTCACTAAAATGAGCCTCACATCAGGGGCATCTATAGTGTGTTTTATAGACATTTTTAATTGGAGGTTCTGAAGGACTTTATAAGCTTCCCAAACTGGGGGTTTAAGGACATTCATTAGCTGAACAAATCGGAACAAAATTGTTAGATTTTATGAAGATTCCAAAATATTAAAAATAAGATGTTATAATTCTTCTTAAATTTCCCACTTTACATTATATATTGAATATTATTTTAAATCACTTACTGTCTTGGCAGCTAATGCATGTTCCTTCTTATCCACAACAACCACTTGGACTCATAAGAGCTACACTTGTGAAAATTTCATGGATGGAATTAAAAGTATTTTGTATGGATAACTATAGTGCCCTTGGTTTAAGGAGACTTAGAAATTATAGAAGCATGTTTTCATTGATCTTCTTAATAACTTTATTCACACTTAAGCCTTGTTTCTGTAGTGCTTTTTTCAGTAGACTAACAATACTTTATGTGTGTGTTGCTTTGTTTTACCAGAAGCAAATGGTTTTATAAAATATTGCCTCAAGACTAAGAATGTTTTACTTTATGGAATCTCTCTAACTAATCTAATAAATATAGATTATTCCAGGCCAGAAATAACACTATAGAAAGTTCTTCCTGACCCAATAGTATGAGGCCAGCTCATTTTATGCTGGTTCAGTGAACAAAACTGTACATATGCGGAATCTGATAGAGACTATAACTTTTCAGTAAAAGGAATTAAGGAATGTTGTTCAGCCCCTCTGATCTTTTTTATTCCAGTCTACAACATGAAGAATATCTTTGTCATCAGGTTAAAAGAAAGGAAGTAGAATGCAATATTTAGTGTAGATAAAAAACTTTTTATCTAATATTAACTTCATATGCAACACTGCTACTGCTATTATTTTTGTTGCTATTATCAATTCACAGCTATATCAATATGCTTGTTAAAACTAACTGCTAATTATTTTCAAATATATTATGGATTTATTTATAATAATAAGTATTTGTGACAGTACAAGGAATTTTGTAATGACTTAATTATATTTTATTGTCTCTTTTACATGTGGTGAAAATAGGTTAACCTTGATCCAAGCTTAAGAGTGATTTTCTTCAACAACATATTTACCTTCCTATTAACCATTGAAAGTAACCAGAACATTTTAACACTTGTCACAGTTCATATTGCAATTCATCATCTGCTTGTGGTTATTTTCTATAGGAATCTGAGAAATTTAAAGTAAGTTTTGTGCTAATGCAACTCCAAATACATTTAAGCTTTGAAAATGATAGCAATTGTGAGTGTCTATTCGAAACAAATTATTTCTCCATAATCACAGACTTTAATTATGGTTCTGTGTTTAAATCCATTTGGAAACAAAATACATAATAATTTTATCAGAATATCAACCATTCAGACCTCAGTGAGCCCATTGTTATTCCCCTCATTACCAGCAATTTTTCAAGATTTACTTTGTATAATGGTTGCAATTTTATTTCTCTCCCAAAAGCTTGTTAATTTATCCATCCTATTTTTAAAATCAAATTCACTACTATCTTTTAAAATACTTAAAAAAAAATCTAGTAGTGGATTTGAATGAGATAAGGACCAAGGTTACTCCATCTTTGAATAAGGTATTGATGCATATGAAAGTAAACAAGAGTTAAAAAATGTTTTTAATGGTAGTATTATTTATTACTGAGGAGAAGCACAGAACTTTCAGCATCATTTTTAATAAATTTTCTTTGCATTCTAAGTCTGTGCCATTCTTCTTAGACAAATAACATATATAAAACTTCTAGGAAGAAATAATCACAAATACGATGTTAAAAAAAAAAAAAAAAAGGTAGAATATTGCTTTGTGATACCAGTAGCTATTCTATTGTAAGACTCTGGTCCTAGAAAATAATATAAGTACAAATTCCAATTATTCTGGACTTTCAGTAAGATAGCAGAATAGGCAAACAAGCTACACAAACCCTCTTTAACGAAGAAAAGAGAAACCAGTTGACAGAGTCCTGAGCTTTGAAACAAAGTATACAGAAGTGGATCAGGCACCAAACAGTGGAAGAACCTGAATGAAAACAGTGAGTACAGAGATGGATGGAGATGCAGACTGTCAGCTACTCTGATGACACTTACAGTTTGAATGTTTTCAAGTGATGTTGGGACGTGAGAATTGACCTAAAGATCAGTCCTTGTCATCAAGGTCTACAGGGATGACTGCATCGGTGGCTGATGACTAGGAATGGAAAGAGCAAAGAGGGAGACAACTTGAGCTCTGGATTTTTGGCTGTCCAGAGGGCACAGCTATTTTGATTGTTTACAAGTGTTGGCCATTTTAGATTTTTAAAGTACCAAGGGTGCAGCCATTTTTAATGTTTGCAAGAGGCAGGCATTTTGGATATTTAAAGTGATAGTATTATCATTTGGATTCCAGGGACCTAAGAATAGGCTCTGCTTGCCAAGGATGGCAGGGACACATGGGAGGGTGACAACAGGAAAGAAGACAGGTGGTGAGTGTATGTTGTTGTTGTTAAGTGCCGTTGAGTTGTTTCTGACTCATAGCGACCCCATACACAGCAGAACGAAACACTGCCCGATCCCGCCCCAGCCCCACAATTCCTGCTATACTTGAGACCATCATCGCAGCCACTGTGTCAATCCATCTTGTTGAAGGCCTCCCCCTCTTTCGTCGACCCTCCACCCTACCAAGCATGACATCCTTCTCCAGGGAATGGCCCCTTCTTACAACATGACCAAAATAGGTGAGACAAAGTCTGGCCATTCTTGCTTCCAAGGAGCATTCTGGCTGCACTTCCTCCAGGACAGGTCTGTTAGCTCTTCTAGCAGTCCATGGTACTTTCAGCATTCTTCACCAGCACCACAACTCAAAAGCATCAACTCTTCTTCAGTCTTCCTTATTCATTTTCCACCTCTCACATGCATATGAGGCAATTGGAAATATCATGGCTTGTGTCAGGTGCACCTTAGTCCTCAAGGAGATATCCTTGCTCCTCAGCACTTATACAGTTCCTTTGCAGTTGACTTTCCCAATGCTACATGTCATCTAATGTCCTGACTGCTACTTCCATTGGCATCGATTGTAGAACCAAGCAATGTGAATTCTTTGACAACCTCAATCTTCTCTCCATTTATGAATAACAAAGAAACACTGTTTGGTAAGTGTATAAGTGCTGCCAACTAGTGAATAAAGGACCACAGTACCTTGCTATATCCAAACAAAACAAAGAAAATGAAAATCTTGGTCAAATCACTCCAACATACTACCACCAATTAAATATAAACACAAAAATGTCACAGTGTCTCAGAAACAACAGACCATCTCTGTCCACACAGAAAAGCAATATAAAGCAAGAGAAACAAATTACCAGGAAAGAAACCCAGAGCACATACCTGGAGAAGAAGTAGCTTTGGTACTCCCTGATAAGGAATTAAAAAAACTGTATTTAGGTACCTTCAAAGGATTGAGAGACATATCAAGGAAATCACCGAGAAAATTGAGGAAAACAGAGAAAACCCTAGAACAATTTGGAAAGACAATATAAGAAAAAAAATGACAAAATAAATGAAAAATTAAAATTGATACAAAATCTACAGATAGAAATCCAGAAGATTAATAGTAATTTTCAGAAATAGATAATACATTGAGTGGGCAATAGAGGAGAATTGAATCAAGGGAAGACAGAATTAGTGAGATTGAAGACAAATACCTCAATACTTCTTTGAAAAGTTTCAAGCAGAAAAAATGATCAAAGTGAAATGAAGAAACCCTAAGAGAGCTCTGGTGGTGTAGTGCCTAAGGCATTTGACCATTAACCAAAAGTCTGGTGGTTAAAACCCACCAGTCACTCTTCAGGAGGAAGATTAGACAATCTACCTCTGCAGTGATACTGCCTCAGAAACCCAAGGAAGGGTTTCTATGAGTTGGATTCCACTTGAAGACAGTGAGTTCGGTGCTTTTTTGTTTTGTTTTGCTTTATTTTGTTTTTTGGTTTAAAGTTCATGTGGAATACCATCAAAAAGAATAACCTATGTGTAATCAGAATTCCAGAACAGAAAGAGGCAAATAAAACCACAGAGAATAATGTTGAAGATTTATTGGAAGATATTGACAGTATAGCCATTGAAGAAGTACAATGAACCCAAAACAGGATAGACACCAAAAGAAAATCACCAAAATATATCATCATCAGACTCACCAAAATAAAGACAAAGAAAGAATCCTGAAAGCAGCAATTGACAAATGAAGAAAACTAAAACCAACAAGAGGAAAAAAAACTGTGTATTTACAGAACTTTTAAATGGTAGGAAGTCAAGACAACTGCAAGATAGAATGGAGTTCTAAACTAGGGAAGAAAATTATAAATCACAGAGTAATTTCAAAGAAAAATGATAAACCTTCACATCAAAATAAAAAAGAGCACCAACACAAATATTTAGCAAATACTAAGACAATAGCAATGAAAGAAGTGATAACACAATTCACAAAAATAATGAGCTCAGCACAGAAAAGTGTATGGAACAAAGAAAGCAACATCACCAAAAAGCACATAAAAAAATGACAGCAACCAATTCATACTTGTCGATAATTACAGTGAATGTAAATGGATTAAATGTGCCACTCAAGAGATAGAGAGTTGCAGACTGGATAAGAAAATATAACCTATCAATATCCTGTCTACAAGAGACACAACTTAGAGACAAAGACAAAAACAGAATAAAAATCAAAGGTTGGAAAAAGATGTATGAAGCAAATGGCAACCATAAAAGAACAGGTTTGGTAATATTAATTTCCAATAAAATTGACTTTAAGATAAAACCCGCCATAAGAGACAAGGAAGGACATTATATAATAATTAAAGGATTGATTGAAAAAGAGGCCATAATAATAATAAATATCTATGAACCCAATGAAAGAACCTCAAAATATATAAATCAGGCTTTAACAGAACTGAAAAGAAAATGGATGACTCCATAGTCACAGCAGGAGAGTTTAATACACCACTTTCAATCACAGATACAACTACTGGAAAGAAACTTAACAAAGACACGGAACTAAACAATACAATCCACTGACTAGACCTCATAGACATCTACAGAGCACTTAACCCAACAAAAGCACACTATATATTTTTTTCTAGTCCACATGGAACATTCTCCATGATAGAATATATGTAGGAGATCTGGTAGCCTAGTGCTTAAGGCTAACCAGAAGCCTGGAGGTTCAAACCCACCAGCCACTCCTCAGAAGGAAGGTTGGGTAATCTATTTCTATAGTGTTACTGCCTCAGAAACCCAAGGAGGAGTCACCATGAGTCAAATCTGACTTGATGGCAGAGCATTTGTTTTTAGTTGAAGGCCACAAAGCAATCTGTAATAATTTTAAAAATATTCAAATACTGAAAACCATCTTCTCAGATCACAATGCTGTAAAATTAGAAATCAAAAATAGGAAGATGAATGGAAAAAAGTAAACCCATGGAAAATGAATAACACTGTCCTTGAAAATTACTGGGTAATAGAAGAAATAAAAGATGAAATTAAAAAATTCCTTGAACTAAATGAGAATGAAAGACAATCTTTGGGACACAGCAAAAGCAGTGATCAGAGGCCAATTTATAGCAATAAATGTACACATCAAAAAAGAAGAAAGAGCCAAAATCAATGGCTATAGAAAAAATCAACAAGACCAGAAGTTGGTTTTAAAAAAAAAAAAAAAAAAAAAAAAAACCTACAGTCACCAGCAGAAAAGAAATAATAAGACTTGAGCAGAAATAAATGAAATAGAAAACAGAAAGACAATAGAAAAAATCAACAAGACTAGAAGTTGATTCTTTGAAAAGATTAATAAAATTGACAAACAACTGGCAAATTTAACAAAAGAAAAGAGGGAGAAAACACAAATAGCATAGATAAGAAATGAATTGTGTGATGGGTAACACCACAAAAGAACCAACAGAAATTAAAAGGATAATATCAGGATAGTATGAAGATCTATACTTCAACAAATTTGAAAATCTTGAAGAAATGGACAGATTTCTAGAAACATACTGTTTAGGTTAAACTAACAGAGGCTGAGGTGAAAAATTTAAACAGATCTATACCAAAAGAATAAATGGAACAAGGCATACAACAAATTACCAACAAAAATAAAAGCCCTGGTTCAGAAGATTTCACTGGTGAATTCTACTGAACGTTCAAAGAACTGACACCAGTCCTACTCAAACTATTCCAAAACATAGAAAACGATGGAATCCTCCCAAATTAATTTCATGAAGCAAGCATTACCTTGATACCAAAACCAGGCAAAGACATCCTTAAAAAGGAAAACTACAGACCAACATGCCTCATGAATATAGATGCAAAAATCTTCAACAAAATTCTAGCCAGTAGACTCCAGCAACATATCAAAAATATAATACATGATGACCAAGTAGGGTTCATACCAGCTATGCAAGGATGGTTCAAATCAGTTGATACAGAAAAGGCTTTTGATACAATCCAACATCAATTTCTGATTTTAAAAAAAAAAAGAAGAAGAACCCTCAGCAAAATAGGAATAGAAGGGACATTCCTCAACATAATAAAGGGCATGTATGCAAAACCAACAGCCAACATCATTCTCAATGGAGAGGGACTGAAATCATTCCCCTGGTGAAAAGGAACCAGACAAGGATGCCCTCTATCACGTCTATTCAGCATTGCATGGGAAGTCCTAGCCAGGGCAATAAGGTAAGAAAGGGAAATCAAAGGCATCCACATTGGTAAGGAAGGTGTCAAACTATCTCTATTTGCTGATTATATGATCCTATACATACAAAACCCAAGAGACTCACCAAAAAACAAAACAAAACAAAACAACAACAACAAAAACCTACTAGAACTAATTGAGAGATTTAGCATAGTGGCAGCATATAAGATCAATATACAAATATCAGTTGGATTCGTCTACACCAGGAAAGAGATTGGTGAAAAGGAAATAAGGAAATCAATACCATTTACAATCACTACCAAAATAATAAAATACTTGGGAATAAATCTCACTAGGGACACAAAATACCTGTAAAAAAAACTACAAATTACTACTCCAAGAAACCATAAGAATCTACATAAATGGAAGAATATTCCATGCTCGTGGATAGGAAGATTGAACATTGTGAAAATGTCAATACCACACACAAAGCAATCTATACGTTCAATACAATCCCAATCCAGATCCCATCAGCATTCTTTAAGGATATGGAAAAACTAATCATTAATCTTACATGGAAAGGAAGGAGACTTTGAATAAGCAACGCACTATTGAAGAAGAAGTACAAAGTAGGAAGTTTCACATTCTGAGATGTCAAAACCTACTATACAACCACAGTAGTCAGAATAGTGAGATTGAAGACAGCCTGGTACTGGTACAATGACAGACACATAGACCAGTGGAAGAGAAATAGATCCAATGACCTATGGTTGGCTGATCTTTGACAAAGGGCTGAAATCTATTACGTGGGCAAGAGGTGGTTGCTTCAACAAACGGTGCTGGCAAAACCAGATATCCATTTGCAGAAAAGTGAAACAAGATCAGTTTCTCACACCACACACAGAAACTAACTCCAGATGGATAAAATAATTAAATGTAAAGTTCCTCAATGAAAAACTAAGAGCAAATTTAGGGGCTCTAATTTATGGTGCAAATAAACTGTCAAGCATAACCCAAAATTCACAAACAGCTGAAGATAAACTAGATGAATAGGACCTTCTAAAAATTTAATTTTTATATGCTTCCAAAGGCTTCTGTGAACGAGTCCTAAGAAAACCTACAGACTGGGGAAAAAAATTGTCAATGACATATCTGACAAGGGACATATCTCTAAAATATATTTTATAAACTCCAATACATCAACAACAAAAAAATTAAAAATCCAATTAAAAAATGAGCAGAAGATATGAGTAGACACTCCACCAAAAAAGACGTTCAAGTGACAAGCAAATACATGAAGAAGTGCTCACGATCATTCACCATCAGAGAGATGCAAATCAAAACAACAATGAGATACCTTCTCACCCCAGCACTAATGGTGAAGTTGAACAAGACAGAAAATAACAAATGCTGGCAAGGATGTGGAAAGATTGTGACTCTCATACTCTGCTGATGGGACAGTAAAATGGTACAACCACTGTGGAAAGCAGTATGGCAATTCCTTAAAAAGCTGGAATTAGAAATACTATTTGACCCAACAATCCCATTACTAGGTATATACCCTAAAGAAGTGAGAGCCAGGACATGAACAAAAAATGCTCACCCATGTTTATCGCAGCACTATTTATAAGAGCAAAAAGATGGAAACAACCTAGGTGCCCATCAACAGAAGAATGAAAAAGCAAACTATGGTACATACACACAGTGGAATACCACACAACATTAAGAGTAGTATGTTGTTGTTGTTGTTAAGTGCCGTCAAGTCGTTTCCGACTCATAGCGACCCCATGCACAGCAGAACGAAACATTGCCCGATCCTGCGCCAGCCCCACAATCCCTGCTATACTTGAGCCCATCATCGCAGCCACTGTATCAATCCATCTCCCTGAAGGCCTCCCCCTCTTTCGTCGACCCTCCACCCTACCAAGCATGACATCCTTCTCCAGGGAATGGTCCCTTCTTGCAACATGACCACAATAGGTGAGACGAAGTCTGGCCATTCTTGCTTCCAAGGAGCATTCTGGCTGCACTTCCTCCAGGACAGATCTGTTAGTTCTTTTAGCAGTCCACGGTACTTTCAGCATTCTTTGCCAGCACCACAACTCAAAAGCATCAACTCGTCTTCGGTCTTCCCTATTCATTGTCCAGCTCTCACATGCATACCAGGCGATTGGAAATATCATGGCTTGTGTCAGGCACACCTTAGTCCTCAAGGAGATATCCTTGCTCCTCAGCACTTGAAACAGTTCCTTCGCAGTTGGCTTTCCCAATGCTACACGTCGTCTAATGTCCTGACTGCTGCTTCCGTTGGCATTGATTGTAGAACCAAGCAATGTGAATTCCTTGACAACCTCAATCTTCTCTCCATTGATTGTGATGCTGCTCATTGGTCCAGTTGTGAGGATTTTTGTTTTCTTTATGTTGAGATATAATCCATACTGCAGACTGTATTCTTCAACTTCATCAGTAGGTGCCTTAAGTCATCCTCACTTTCAGCAAGCAAAGTTGTATTGTCTGCATATCTCAGGTTGTTAATGATTCTTCCTCCAGTCCTGATACCACGTTTTTCTTCATATAGTCCAGCTTCTCAGCTGCCAAACACTGCATAACATGGATAAACTTGGAGGACATTATGGTGAGTGAAATAAGTCAATCACAGGACATATATAGTATTAGTTTATTATTGTAAAAAGTCAAGGAAAGGTGTATATATGGAAGGAAACTTTCTTTGTTTGTTACCAGGGATGGGAGGGGAGAGGAGGGAAAAATGCAAAAAAAAAAAAAAAAAAAAAAATGCATTGACCCACGTCACTTTAGTTTTGTGTATTTCACTGTACATAAATTATTGTTTGGGAGCTCTTGGTGGTATAGTGCCTAAGACATTTCACTGCTAACCAGAAGGCTAGTGGTTCAAACCCACCAGCCACTTCTCAGAAGGAAAGTTGGGCAATCTACTTTTGTAGTGATACCGCCTCAGAAACCCAAGAAGGGGTCGCTATGAGTCAGATTCAATTAAACGGGAGTGAGTTTTTGTTTTGTTTAATTATGTTTCAATAAAATGTATTTTAGAAAAATTCAATTATACTGTCTCCCCTGTTTTGAAACTTTGCTCATACTTATATATAAAAAAAGGTATTTGAGTAATGCTAGATCATGGAAGGATTTATATTACTTAAACTTCTACCATTAGTTTTGCAAAGGAACATTTCCCCAAAGTCAAGTAAGGTCTATTGACAAACCATTAGGAAAATTTCCTGTAACTTCAAGTTTCTGCTTGTTTCAAAAAAGGCAGAAAATTTCCCTGTCTGTGTTCCCAGTATAGAGCTGATCAATCCCTTTTAGCTATGACTTGTTCATAAGTCACTTGCATTCAGACACCACATCTGTCTCCTTCATGGCATAGAAGTATCTAGTAATTGATTTTCATCTAGGATGCTTGACAACCTTTATTATGGGCATGAAGAACTGTTCTCATTAGTGGCAGTAAATTGTTTGGGGAAGCTGTGGTAAGGTGGAGATTTGTTTCTGCATAGCTGCTGTCTTCACCGAAACATTCCTCTCACCTGTCTTTTGAGGTGAGGATGGTTTTGAGGCAGAGTGAAAGCTTTGGTTTTTCTAGGGAGTATTCTTGGCCTCTCAGAGAGTTCTGCTATGAGAACAAGTAGAGATTGAAAGTGTCAACAGTACTTAGGACGTGTATAAAATATTTGTTATCCAGAATTTTTTCTTTAACATTTTATTGTGCTTTAGGTCAAAGTTTATGCATCGAATTATGTTTCCAAGCAATATTTCACATACATATTGTTCCATGCCATTATTTGCAATCACTGCAATGTATCAGCATTGTCCCCTTTTCCTCCTTAGGTTCCCTATTTAAATTTGTTTATTTTCCCTGTCCCTTCATGCCTTCTCATTTGGTTTGGGGCAAGTTTTGTCCTTTGGGTCTTATACAGTTGATTGTTCTCAGGAGCACATTCTTCTGAGAAGTTACTGTTTATTTTATAAGGTTATCTATTAATTGGCTGGAAGGTGGCCTCTGGTAGTATTTTCACTTTCAAATGAAGGTTGTCTTAGCTGTGTAACAGTCTTGGGAGTCCCTCCTCTCTCTTTCAGACAGGTAAGTCAGGCTTTTTTTTTTTTTTTAATTTGAATTTTATTCTATATGTTTTACCCATTCTCACCAGGACTTCATATTGTGTCCTGATCAGAGTGGTTGGTAGTGGCAGCTGGACAATTCTACTTCAAAGTGGTTGGTAGTGGCAGCTGGACAATTCTAGTTCTGGTTTCAGGTTAGAGGAGGCTGTGCTTAGTCCTTTGGACTAATCGTTCCCTTGAGTTTTCATTTTTCTTCATTCTCCTTTGCTCCAGATTGGAAGAGAGCAATAATTGCTTCTAACAGGCTGCTAACAAGATTCAAGACCCCAGAAACTACACCCCAGACCAGGATATAAACATTATATTCATGAACCATGCTTTGCCAATTGACTTAGATCTTCCCTGAGACTATGGTCCTTAGCCTTTAAGTCCAATAGTTCAGTCCTGATATGTAAATAGTTTCTATAACTTTGCCTCCCTATGTGTTTTATTATATATATATGAGTATACATATAGTATTCACAAATTTGTATGTAGAAATATCCACAACTGTACCTATATATATACAGTTTTATTCCCATATGACTTCTTGCACTATTTAGCATACATATTTTCTTAAGAATTGTTGTTTGTTTTTACTGCTGTTGCTGGATTGTATGTGTTATAACATTTACTGTGGTTTTCCTTTATACTCACATACCTCTCAATGTCTGCCTTTGCCTTTGCACAATATTCTGACTTCCCCCTATTGTATATTGCCTTCACCATACCTAACACTTTTGTATTATCTAGTTAGTAATTTTTCCTCCTTCACCTTCCTATCCCTGGTGACCATCAAAGAATGTTTCTCTTTTTTATATTTTGTAAAAGTGGTCTCATACAATATTTGACCTCTGTAATAGGCTTATTTCACTCAGCATAATGTTCTCCAGATTCATTCATGTTGTGAGATGTTTCCCAGATCCATCATTATTCTTCACTGTTGCAAAGTATTCCACTGAAAAAAATATACATCACATTTTGTTTATCCATTCATTTGCTGATGGACACTTAGGTTTTTTCCATCCTTTTACTATTGTTAATGATACTATGATGAACATGAGTATGCTTTGTGTATTTGTGTTATAACTGTTATTTCTCTAGGGTATATTCCTAGGTGTGGGATTGCTGGATCATATGGTATTTATATTTCTAGCTTTTTAAGAAAGCACTATATTGTTTTCCATAGAGGTTACATCATTTCCCAGTCCCACTAGCAATACATAACAATTCCAGTCTCCCACAACCTGACTAGCATTTGTTGTTCTTGGTTTCTTTGATCAGTGCCACTATTGCTAGTGGGACATGATATCTCATTGTAGCTTCGAGCTGCATCTCTAATGGTTAATGATCATGAACACCTTTTCATGTATTTGTTAGCAACCTGAATGCCTTCTTTAGTGAAATGTCTGTTCATGCCCTTCACCCATTTTTAAAAATTGAATTATTTGTCTTTTTGTTAGGGAAGCATTGAAGTCTTCTATAAATTTTTGTGATTAGGCCCTTGTCAGACATGTCATTGTCAATTGTTTTTCCCCCAGGTTGTAAGTTCTCTTTTTCCTCATTTGGTGAAATCTCATATTGAGCACAAATATTTACTTTTTTTGTAGGTACCATTTTCTAGTTTGTATTTTGTTGTTTGTGTATTTTTAATTATGTTTGATAGTCTATTTATGCCATAAATTAGGGCTCCTAGTTTTGTCCCTATGCTTTCTTCCATGAATATTATGGTTTTAGGCTTTATATTTAGGTCTTTGGTCATTTTGAGTTAGTTTTTGTGTATGGTGCAAGGTGTTGATCCTGTTTCATTTTTCTGCAAATAGATATCCAGTGTTTCAGTACCACTTATTTTTAAAACAACAACACAATCTCTTCCCCATTCAATGGAATTTGACATTTTGTTGAAGATAAACCGTCCATAAGTTGATGGACTTACTTCTAGTTTCTCAATTCTGTTCCATTGATCCATAGTCTTTGGTTGTACCAGTATCAGGCTGTTTTGACTACAGTGGCTATTTAGTAGGTTCTGAGATTGTGAAATGTGAGGTGTCCTACTTTGTTCTTTTTCTTCAATGAATATATCCAGGACCTGTTTTTGTTATCTCTGTGTTGCTCTAACAGGAAATATACCACAAATGGGATGTCTTTAAGAAAAGGGCGTTTATTCTCTTACAGTTTGGAGGCTTTAAGTCTAAGTTCAAAATGCCAGGCTGTAGGGGCTGGGTGAAAGCCCCTCAACCTTGGGCTTCAGCTCTGCCTCCTGTTTCTGGCCCACTGAAGCTGAAGGCTTTTCTTCACTCAGACAGGTGCTGGCTGCTGTGGCTGACAAACAAAGACTGACAAGTACAAAGGCACAATCTCAGTATTACCAAACAATATGGCAGGCTACTAATTCAAATCCATTGAAAGGCCCAAGATCAGCAGAACATGGCAGGCTGCTGAACAAAGACTCAGCTACATGCAGGGTTCAAGCGTGCCAAAGGCTAGAGACCATTCCCAAAGCTGTTTCTTATTTATGGGAAGCAGACCACATCCCTAAAGCAGCTACTCAGCTGCTTATGGTAAATTGTATCATGGACTTGATTGCCAGTCTCATCATGGGGAATAACTACCTCCCACTGCCCAGTCACTCAACCAAGCCCAACCAAGTTGATACACAACCTTAATTACCACAGGGCCTGTTCCCTTTCCATAAGACATTGGAGACTAGTTTTTCTATTTATTTAAAGAAAGTTGTTGGAAATTGGATTGGTACTGCATTAAACCTATACCAAACCAAACTCACTGTTGTTGAGTTGATTCAACTTATAGCGACTCCTCCTTGGGTTTCCAAAGAGGTATCTCTATGGAAGTAGATTGCCCAATCTTCCTTCTGGGGAGTGGCTGATAGGTTTGAACTGCCAGCCTTCTGGTTAGCAGTCAAATGCCTTAGGCACTGCACCATCAGACTTTAAATGGTATTGATATTTCCATAATATTTAGTCTTCCTATCTATGAGCATGGTATGTTTTTTTTTTTTTTTTTCCATTTATGTAAGTGTTTTTTGATTTCTTGCAATAGTGTTTTGTAGTTGTCTTTGTATAAGTCATTCATGCCTCTTTTGTTGTTGTTAGGTGCCAACAAGTTGGCTCTGGCTCATAGCTACCCTAGGTACAACAGAATGAAACACTGCCCAGTTGTGTTCTTAGTTAGATTTATTTGTAAGTATTTTATCTTTTGGGAGCTACTGTAAATGGTATTGTTTTTCTGACTTCCCTTTTGAAGTTCTCTTTGTTACTGTAAAGGAATCCAACTGATTTTTGCATATTGATCTTGTAAGCCAGGAATTTTCTTGATTTCACAGTGCCCATTACTTTTCTCAAAGGGGTATATGGTCTTCAAAAAGTTGACAAGGATGCAAAAAAGGAAAATTCTACAGGAGCTGTATGCAGGCAGAATTAGTCGTTTAAATTGCCAGTTTTCTAGCCCTGTAAGACTTTGTTTATGTATGTTTATGACCCAATTGAAAACACATTAAAGTCTTCTTCCCTTAAATTCTCATAGTAATTCATTCTGTCTTTTACTGAGAAGAGTTTTAACAGGAAACAGGAGAGAATGAGAGGATTTAATAGAAGGATTATTAAGAGAAGTGTGAGCATTATTACTGAAAACTAAAGAGGATATTGAAGCACCCAAGAAACAACAACAGCAGGAAACATTTTCCACCCCTAGACTGAGGAAAAAAAGAAAAATGCTTTATCAGATCCTGGTAACTGCCAGAACTCCAAATTGAGAGTGACAGAGATCAGTCATCTTAGAAGAAGCAGTAAATTGCTAGAACCACAGACAAATAGGGAGTTGGAGACAAGGGTGGAAAATAACATCTTTAATTTTTTTGTAGCTCAGCATCAAATGCAACTTCAAACCACAGTTAGCAAGCAGAAGTTCAAGACCTTGAATGAGTCTTCCTGGCCATGGAGGCAAGCAGGGAAATGGAGAGAAAAACATAGATGATGAGTTCCTGATTCTAGAACTAGTATCTTATCTTTTTTTTTGTGATCCATCTCCATCCACATTTCAGTACACTCTTGGCTAGGTGACTTAAACTTAAGAGGTTTTCAGTAGGATTTGCTGAACAAATTTTCCTTACCCTAAAATAATAATTGTTCTCAGTCAATTGTTGTTGTTGTTGTTATGTGCCGTCAAGTCAGACCCGACTCATAGTGACCCCTCCTTGGGTTTCCGAGGCAGTATCACTACGGAAGTAGATTGCCTCATCTTCCTTCCGAGGAGTGGTTGGTGGGTTTGAACCGCCAGCCTTCTGGTTAGCAGTCAAGCACCTTAGGCACTATGCTACCAGAGCTCCCATCTCAGTCAATAGAGAAATTTAAAAAAGTGACAGAAGAATGATTTTTCTAATTATATAATTATTAACTTTTTTTTCTAAATCTAAGTACAAATCTTGAGTCACTCAGTAAATTAATTGCACTTAAACATTATTTTGCATTTTGTTAGGTCTGTGATTTTTGTTGACCCTGAGTTTCTGGCAGTGCAGTACTGAGGAAGTGATATTTGGTAAGTAAATTTCTTGTGAATAATTAAGTTATTTTGTAAAATTTGGAAAACATTAAGCAATCCATTTAGGCATTGCAGTGAGTTAACTATTGTCTCTCCAAAATTTATGTCCACTAAGAAACTCAACATAAGCCTGTATTTGTGGATTCAAAATGGAGTCTCATCAATAATCACCATGCTATTTCCTTCTAGCATCTTAGTGCTTGAAAAATTAGGTACAGAAGTTTGCATTAGGGATTTTGGTGCTCTGAACAGCTCACTGAATCAGAGTCCACCAAACACAGAAGAGTAGAATTAGAGGAAAGACACAAGGAAAGAAATTACGGAAGATTTACTTGGTGGAAAACAGATGGGCAGCCATTGGAGACTTCCTTAGGGGAGTGACTGACAGATGAGAATGGCCACCTGAGACCTCCCTGGGCCAAGCCAGAAGACACCACATATCAGCATACCAGTGACCACACCAACATACCAGCAAACACCCCAAGGATCTACCTTCAGCACCTGATTTTATTGATAACTTGGGCCAGCTAGGTGCAAACAGGCACATGCAGCACCACTGATACCCAAGCAGAGAGCTCACTGGTGCTCCAGGAGGGTGAGCTCGCGCCCCCTCAGTAGGTCACTGAATAGGCTTGGGTCAGCTTGGGTGGCATTGGGAGGTCTGTGCTTATCTTTCTCACTGATATTGGGACCACAGATTACTAGCAAACACTCTCCTGACTCCAGCACAGCTGAAACCATGTGCATCTTTGGCATCACAGGTGGGCGAGACAAACTCCCAAGCCATTCGTGGTCTGGGCAGATTGGGCTGACACTGCAGGCAGATGGGGTGGAGAGACAAAAATCCATGGCTGAGTGTGGACCTGGGAATTTGCCTTGGATCAACTTTTTTTGGGGCCGAGGAGCATTGGGAGCAAAGTCTTTACATGTGTCTGAGCCTGGCAGAAAGTGGTGACACCCTAACAACAGGACTCTTTCCTGAAATTGAGCTGCAGGCTTGTAAATAACAGTATGATGTCATCAGTAGCAGCCCGTTCAAAACACTAGAAACCGACCCTAGCAACAGCAAGCTTTCCTTCTTCCACTTCTACCTTCTCTGCCAATAACTTCACTCATTCAATAGAAGAAACCATATTTAGCCAAAAATAAAACCTCCCAGTTCGAACTCTAAACCCCCTTTATGACAAACAGAAACACATATCCACATTCCTCATAATGATTCCACCATCACAAAGAAAACGGCAGAACGACCCAGCATACTAAATCAGTAATAAAATAAAATACATCAGCTTCACCTTTTCAAAATATTAAACCATAAAATCAAGACAAAACAAATCAAAACATAACCAGCAGTTACAGACAACCTCAAAATATCTAGGAAACAACAGGCAACCTCAAATCAAACAAAAAAACAAGACAAGGCATTAGAAGCAAAACCACAAACAAAGGTCTCATTATATATGGAAAAAGAAGAGGCAATAGAATTATCTGAGAAGGAATTTAGAAGATATGGTTATAGAGCTATACAGGAGCCTAAGGAAATCCCAAACAGAAACAAGGAGAACAGAGAGAGTTCCCTGGAGGAACTCAGGAAAACCATTGAGGAACAGAATATTAAGATTAATGCACAATAAGAAATCATACAAAAACAGCAATTAGAAATGCAGAAGATGTCTATTGATACGCAGAGCATGAGCACCAAGATGACAAGACTACACAATACAGTAGAAGCTCAAAAGAGTAAATTAGAACTGGCTGAAGAACGCATATCCCAACTAGAAGACAAATCCCTGGACACTAGCCTGTATGAAGAAAAATCAGAACAAAGATTTAAAAGAAATGAAGACAACCTAAGAATTATATGTGATGACATGACAAAACTATATAAGACTCATTGAAATTCCAGAACAAGAAGAGGTGAAAAAGACCACCAAGAAAATTGTGGAATACCTGCTAACAGAAAACTTTCTCCATATCATGAAGGAAGAAAAGATATTTTTCCAAAAAGCTCATAAAACCCCACACAAGATAGATCCTAAAAGAAAAACACTGAGACATATTATAATCAAACTTTCCAAAACCAAAGACAAAGAAAAAATTTTGAGAGCTGCCAGGGAAAAAAGAAATATTTCTTATAACAATCAAACAGTTAGGCTGAGCTCCAATTACTCAGCAGAAACCATGCAGGCAAGAAGGTAATGGGATGGCATATATAAAACTCTGAAGGAAAAGAACTTCCAACAAAGAATCCTATATCCAGCCAGGTTATCCATCAAATATAAGGGCGAAATCAAGGCATTCTCAGATAAACAGAAATTAAGAGACATTGTGAAAACCAGACCAACCCTACAAGAAATGCTTAAGGAAGTCCTATCAATAGAGAACCCACAACAGAGATCAGCAAAACCAGGATATGTGACATCAACTTTAAAACCAAATCAGAAATAGATACTCATGATAAGACCATAAAACATTCTACCTTAAAAACCAAGGAACTTAAGGAGCACACAACAGCAACTAACCTATCAGAGGGAATATTATTTCTAGGTACAGACCCTCACATGGAGAGAAAAAACACAACAATGCCTTTGCCACATGCACTGCTCTAAAAATGTAGAGACAAGAATATACTCCAAGGTAACCACAGAGAAGAGTAACAGTTCTTCTAAGCGAATCCAGAAGGAAGGAAAACATATGGGCTTAATAAACATAAAACCAACTATAAAGAAGAAAAGGGAGAAAACATTAGCCAACAAACTGAACTCAGCACAGAAATGTACACAGACCAAGGAAACACCAATGACACGACAAAAAAAAACACAATAGAATGACACCAATCAACTCATACCTATCACTGATTACACTCAATGTGAATGGACTAAATGCATGTATCAAGAGAATGATAGAGGCAGGCTGGATAAGAAAAGAAAACCCATTGACATGCTGCCTACAAGAGACATAACTTAGACACAAAAATAAAAATAAATTAAGAGTTAAAGGATGGAAAAGAATATATCAAGCCAATGGAAGGAGTAGCAATTATGATTTCTGATAAAATAGACATCAAGGTGAAAAACATCTTAAGAGACAAAGAGGGATATTGTATGATGCTGAAAGGGTCAATTGACAAAGAAGATGTTACAATAATAAATAATTATGCACCCAATGAAAGTGCTTCAAAATACATGAAGCAAATATTAACTGAATTAAAAGGGATAATAGATAACTCTACAATAGTAGTAGGAGACTTTAACACACCACTTTCAAGGAGGGACAGGTCAACAGGAAAAAAGCTCAACAAAGATACAGAAGAGTTCAAAAGTATAATCAATCAACTGGAACTCATGGACATATATGGAACACTTCACCTAACAAAATCACAATTCACATTCTTCTCCAGTGCACATGGATCCTTCTCCAGACTAGACCATATGCTAGGACAAAAAACAGGCCTCAATAAATTCAAAAGCATTGAAATACTGCAAAACATCTTCTCTGACCACAATGTTATAAAATTAGAAATTAATAATAGGATGAGGAAGGAAAAAGCATCAAACATATGGAAGCTGAACAACACACTGCTTAAAAACTATTGCATTATAGAACAGATAAACACTGAAATCACATTTCCTAGAAACTAATGGGAATGAGTCTGACTCGATGGCACATAACAACAACAACAACAACAACAATGGGAATGAAGATACAGCATACCAAAACCTATGGAACACAGAGAAAGCAGTATTCAGAGGACAGTTTATAGTAATAAATGCATACATCAAAAAAGAAGAAAGAAACAAAATCAAAACTCTAACTCATCAACTCCAACAACTAGAAATAGAATAACAAAAGAATCCTACAGTATCTAGAAGCAAGGGAATAATAAAGATCAGAGCAGAAATAAATGAAACAGAAAAAAAAAAATAGAGAAAATCAATAAAACAAAGAGCTGGTATTTTGCAAAGATTAATAAAGTTGATAAGCCATTGGCAGACCTAACAAAAGAAAAGAAGGAGAAGACCCAAATCATAAGAATTGTAAATGAGGGTTCCGGTAAGATGGTGGACTAGGCAGAAAGACTGCACAGACCCTCTTCAACAAAGAAAAGGGAAACCAATTAACACAGACATAGAAGATAATCCTGGACCCCTGAGCCTTGAAGAGGATATAGAAAGTGGACTAAACCCCAACCAGCAGAAGAATTTGCATGAAAATACCAAAAATGGAGACAGACAGAGATCCTGTCTGGCAATGATATTGACCGATCCTGACTGCACAGACAGCTTGGAGATTCCCGAGTGGTGGTAGGACCTAAGAATTAACCCAAAAATCACCCTACTACCTAGGGACTGCATGGAAGACTGCTCTGGTGACTGGGGAATAAAAAGGGAAGCAGCAAAGAGGAAAGCGGGCTCAGCTGTGGACTTGTGCCAGTCCGGAGAATGCTGCCATTTTGAATGTTACAAGGGGCTTGACTATTTTGGATATTTATAGAGACACCGCT
This sequence comes from Orycteropus afer afer, assembly GCF_000298275.1. Classification (NCBI taxonomy): domain Eukaryota; kingdom Metazoa; phylum Chordata; class Mammalia; order Tubulidentata; family Orycteropodidae; genus Orycteropus; species Orycteropus afer. Next base: position 2,678,088 of record NW_006921982.1, on the reverse strand, counting down.
CTCCAGGATTCAGGGGCTTAAGAAGAGATTTGGCTTTCCAGCAACCCCAAGGACACACCGGCCATGCAAGACTGAAAAGGTGCGACATTCCTCTTGTTACTCTTATACCCCACACCCGCTTGGTGAA
>NW_006921982.1:2676866-2677397 GCF_000298275.1 Orycteropus afer afer | reverse complement strand
GGCACATAACAACAACAACAACAACCTTTTTTTCTCTTAGTGCCTTATCCCCAGATATTGCAAGTATTCTTGTACTTTCTTCTTCTTTTTCCTTTTTTTCTTTTCTTTTCTTTTTTTTTTTTTTGGTTACTGTTCCTGTGTGATGACGTGGTGTGTTTTATGTCCATGTGCTTTTTGTTTTTTGTCTCATTGAGTGGGAGACAGCAACAGTCCCCATTAGACACAACTGCAACCATACCTCTCGCAACTTCACATAGAGTGAGAGCCACTACCTCCTTCTCCACCACTGAGCCAATGATAAAAAACCACCAAGAAGAGCCTGAATCACCCTTGACTGCTTTTCAAAAATAGTTAACAGAGATCCAAATACAAAAATGCCACAATGCCTCAGAAACAAAAGACCATCACAGTCCACACAAAGAAGCAAGATAAAGTGGCAGAAAGGAAGCAGGATACAGACCCAGAACACATCCCTGAGGAAGAAGCAGCATTGGAACTCTCTGATAAGGAATTCAAAAGAATTATCTTTAG
>NW_006921982.1:2667398-2670663 GCF_000298275.1 Orycteropus afer afer | reverse complement strand
ATTTGTGTCTCCTCACCTGTAACCCTGAGAAGCTGAAAGACAATTAAAAAGAAGTACATGAGAGCCAAAATATGATCTTGATTATATTTCACCTGAATTTAGAGTCCATCTGAAGAATAGAGTTGATGCACTGAATACCAATGACCAAAATCCAGCTGAATTGTGGGATGACATAAAGAACATCAACCATGAAGAAAACAAAAGGTCATAAAAAGACAGGAAAGGAAGAAAATACCAAAATGAATGACAGAAGAAACTACAAAAATGCTCTTGAAAGAAAAGAAGCTAAAGCAAATGGGAGAAAAGATCAATTAAAAGAGCTGAGAAGAAGATTTCAAAGAGCAGCTTGGGAAGAAAAAGTCAATTATTTTAATGAATTGTGCTGAGACCTGGAGTTAGAAAACCAAATGAGAAGAACATGCTCAGAATTTCTCAAGCTGAAAGCTGAAGAAAAATTTCAAGATTCAAGTGGCAATATTGAAAGATTCTATGGGGAAAATATTGAATGATGTAGGAAGTATCAGAAAAGATGGAAGGAATACACAGGTAGGAATCCCTGTACTAAAAAGAAGTGGTCACTGTTCATCTGTTTCAGGAGGTGGTGTATGATCAAGACCAATGTTATTGAAGAAAGAAGTCAAAGTTGCACTGAGGGAATTGGCAAAAACAAAGCTCCAGGAATTGACAGTATCCCCACTGAGATGTTTCAACAAATGGATGCCATGCTTGAGGCACTTACTCAACTATACCAAGAAATTTGGAAGACAGTTACATGGCCAACTGACTGGAATAGATTCATATTTGTATCCATTGCAAAGTGGGTGGATAGGTATCTATAATTGTTACACCCTGGCATTAATGATCCTCTCTTGTTATTTTATTTTCCCTGCAGCCAAATATGGTATACATTAAACTATATATGTTACTTATTTATTTGGCATAGTGTCTGTCTCTCTCCATGGACATAGTATAATGTAAGGTCACTGAACCCACTGCCAATCCCACTGACCTTGAGTTGATGGCACCACAAGACCTCCTCAAGATCAATGAGAGTAGAGATTTTTCTTTCTTGCATTCAGATATAAAACTGTCTAGAAAATGTGGAATATGTCAAGCAGCATTTATTGAATAAACTGTTATTAGTTTCCAGGTGAGTGGGTTTTAGCCACTAATTTTTGGTTGGCAAACAAATATTTGACCATTGCACAACCAGAAATTTCTTTGTTCCTAATAATCACCATTATGTACTCAAGGTACCAAAGACAGGAGCATTTATTCATTGGTGCTCATCCTCTATTTGTCAAGGATTGTCACAAGGTTTGTAGTCTCGGTTGCACTTTTAGTTGTGTAGACTAGAATATTTGGAAAGGAAGGGGACAGAAAAGGTGATGTTTGATACAACAGAGGTGAGGTGAGGTCAGGTTGCACTTGAAGGAGCTATTTGATGGGTGGACAAAAGGTTGAAAAGTGGGACAATTTGTACCTGATACATGGTATATCAAGATTTGGGCTTTTCTGAGGTAGTTAAGAAGAGAAAGCATGGAAACTTTACAGAGACATATGTAGATGATTTCTCTTAGAAAAAAAGAAGAAAAATTTAATTGATCTGATGTTGAGTGATATATAATTTTCTATTCTTCTATTATTTGAACACTGAACATAAGGGTAGAAGATAAAAACAAGACTACTGAAGATATTTTAAAACAAGTAACAGTAAAATATGAAACTCAAACTAAGCATGTAAATTTCTGAACATATAAGACCTAAAAAAACCAAAAATCAAACTCACCACCATGAAGTCAATTTCAACTCATAGCAACCCCTCTTTGGGTTTCCAAGGCAGTATCTCTACTGAAGTAGATTGCCCAACCCACCTTCTGAGAAGTGGCTGGTGGGTTTGAACTGCCAGCCTTATGGTTAGCAGTCAATGCCTTAGGCACTGTCATCAGGGCTCCTAATGGAACCATAGAATTCAAAATACTACAACTTTTCTTTCTGTGAACATTTGAATATAGTTTCAAATGTATTCAGTAGATTTTCAATAATTTGAGCCATTATCTGAGTTTTAAGTATGATTTTTGACAGAGAATTTCACTTAGTGTCTGAATTGTAAAGAACATATCTTATCTGAAACTCTGCATAACCTGGATAAACTTGGAGGACAATATGTTGTGTAAAATAAATCATTTAGAGAAGGACAAATACTGTATTAGTCTACTATTATAAAACGTCAAGGACAGGTTTGCATGTGGAAGGAAACTTTCTTTGTTGCTTACAAGGGAGGGGAGGGAAGAAGAGGGAAAATTGCTAGGTAGGTAAGGGACAAGTATTGATTTAGGTGAAGGGAAAGGCAATATACCAAAAATGAATGACCAACACAATAACACAAAGAAAAAAAGAGATACAGAGAGGTGCACAAGAGATAAAGACAACAGAGATAAACACTGTTACATACACAATACTGTATTATCAGGAACAACAAATATTAATCTACAGGTGGTTACATAAGGGTTGTTTTTGTTGTCAGGTACAATTGAGTCATCTCCGATCACAGCAACATTATGCATGGCAGAATGACATACCACTCGGTCCTGTGCCAGCTCCATGATTCTTGCTATACTTGAGACCATTGCCACTGCCACCATGTCAATCGATCTCGTTGAGGCCCTTCCCCTCTTTCGTCAGCCCTCCACCTTACCAAGCATGACATCCTTCTCCAGGGAATGGTCCCTTCTGACAACATGACCAGAATATGTGAGACAAAGTCTGGCCATTCTCATTTCCAAGGAGCATTCCAGCTGCACTTCTTCAAGGACAGACCTGTTAGTTCTTTTAGCAGTCCACCATACTTTCAGCATACTTCACCAACACATCTCAAAAGCATCTCAAGACCACATCTCAAAAGCATCAATTCTTCTCCGTCATCCTTATTCATTGTCCAGCTCTCACATGCATATGAGGTGATTGAAAATTCCATGGCTTGTTTCAGGATCACCTTAGTCCTCAAAAGGACATCTTTGCTCTTCAGCACTTGAAAGAGGTCCTTTGCAGCCAAATTTCCCAGTGCTATGCCTCGTCTGATGTCCTGACTGTTGCTTCCATTGGCATCGATTGTAGAACCAAGCAATGTGAAGTCTTTGACAATTTCAATCTTGTTTTCCATTTATCATGATGCTGCTTATAGATCCAGTTGTGAGGAGTTTTGTTTTCTTTATATTGTGGTGTAATCCATACTGCAGACTGTATTATTCAATTTTCATCAGTA
>NW_006921982.1:2663813-2666434 GCF_000298275.1 Orycteropus afer afer | reverse complement strand
TCTGCTTGAGCTGCTCTTTGAAATCTTCTGTTCAGCTCTTTTATCTTGTCATTTCATCCATTTGCTGTAGCTACTCTTTGCTCAAGAGCAAGATTCAGAGTCTCTTCTGACACCCATTTTGGTCTTTTCTTTCGTTCTTGTATTTTTAATGACCTCTTGCTTGCTACCTATGGATACATAGATAGACAGGCAAATTGACCAAATGTGGTGTAGTAAATTACCTAGTATGGCTTTTCTAGCCATAAGTCTTTGTAAACTCCATGGTGGAATTTGCTGTGAGCAACTGAGTAGCTCTTCATTGTTAGAGTTATTCACCTGGGGTATTTCTATTGGGAGCAGCACAAAATAATTTTCTGGGAAGTTAGCTCTCTCTCAGGTGTATAGAATTCTGATGTTGGGATTGGTTAGTGGTCACTCTGCCAGGCTCAAAAGGAGCCCTTTTAGAGGCAGAAATCTCTCTGACTGGTGGCTGAGAAAGATATGCTGCTGAGAGAAATGAACTCCTGAGACACAGGAGAGACATATGCTGCTGAGAGAGCGATGCAAAAGACATGCATTGCTGAGAAAGACAGATAGACTGTCAGCTGAGAGATGGCAGGCTGCAAGAGACTGAGTGCATTTCTGAACTTGAGCTGTAGCCTGTTTCTCCCCTAATAAACCACATAATCTGTGAGTTCTGTGTGGCCACTGCAGTGAATTATCAAACCCAGCAGAGAGGTGGTGGGTGTTGCAAGAGGAGCAGTTGGTGTTAGGTTTGGGGAAAGGGCTGGAGGGAGGCGGCATGTCTGACCTCACAGGAATAGGCCTTGGGCTGCTGATGGTGATTTTATCTTCCTCTTGTGGGGTTAGAGGAGGTCAGCGGATGTGGCTTCCTTGCCCCTTTGGCACCAAGTAAGTCTAGGCAAAAGGCAATATACCCATGACCATATATAAGTTTGGCAGATGATGTTTCTACATATGTATTAGTATGTACTATAAGAATGTCTCTCTCTGTATATATGGGAGCTATGGTGGTGTATCGCCTAAGGCATTTTACTGCTTACCAGAAGGTTGGAGATTCAAACCCACCAGCCACTCTCAGAAGGAAGATTGAGCAATCTACTTCTATAGTTATAATGCCTTGAAAACCCAAGGAGGGGTCACTATGAGTTGGATCCAACTCCACAGCAGTAGGAGCTTTTGTATCATATATGTATATAATAGAACTTTTGGAACAAAGTGATGATAACTTCTTAGCCACAGCCACACACATCGATAGAATGAATCAGTGGGCCAAAATCCTGGGACCATGATTGTGGGGGACATCAAGCTCTATTGCCATAACACACAACACAAAAACAATTGTCTACATCCTACTTTGATGAGTAGCAATGACTGGGGTCTTAAAAGCTTACAAGAGACATCTAAGATGCAAACATTGCTCTCTCCCATTTCTAAGCCAAGAATAATGAAGAAATCCAAAGACGCATGGAATCATTAGTCTAAAGGATTAGTAGAACATGTGAACCTCAACCTACATGACGCTCAGACCAGAAGAAATAAATTGTGCCTAGCTACCACTGTCAAACACTCAAAAAGGGACCCAAATAATAGATCCTGGATAGTGTGGAAGAAAAATGTGGAATGAAGCTCAAAACCATAAAACAGACCAGGCTTACTGATTTGACAGAGACTGGTGGAACCCCTGAGACTATGGCCCCGTCTCATCACTTGGGCCTATAATTGAACTCATTCATGTGGCTCCCAGTCAAAACATAGACAGGAATATAAGGTGAACATTTACACCAGGTAGGTGCACTCCTTAGAATGATCAACCACAAGAGATTAGATGGGCAGTATTTGCACAGGGATCTAGGTCAGTGGGCTGGAATGCATAGGAAGGAAAGATATAGGAAAAAGGTAACCACAAGGAGGAAGTAAGAAGAGAGTTATTGCATTGTGGGGATTGCAATCAATGTCATGAAACAAAATGTGTACAAATTGTTCCATAAGAAAATGAATTTGCTCTGCAAACATTCACTCGAATCACACTAAAAAATAAATAAGAAAGAAAGGATCTGTCTTATCATTGAAGGTGAATCTCAAAGGGAAAAGTTTTATCTTTAAATTAACTATGACTCCAAGAAAACAAAATATACTTAAAGTTTAGAAGTAAATATATGACTCTGAAAGCCACAGTCAACTGTACGTCTTTGTCCCAAACTCTAATAATGTCTGAATGCAACTAAGTCTCTCAGAATTTTTTTTTCCCACAATTCTGGAATTAAGCCACATTAAGACTCAAATATTCATTGATTGCAAGCTATGCTTCTGAAGGAAAATCCCATTGTTAAAATAACATTCTCATTTATTTGACAAGAGTCTAGCAGTGACATCACTGTATTCATATAAGCTAGATTACGACTCTTTATTAACAAACTAGGTGAAAATACTTTTACCTGGCTTTATAGTTACTACTTGGAAACAAGTTAACTACTTTTATCAATAAATAGCATCACACAGTGCTCATGCTTATATTTCTGACAGCATATTCTACATGAAGAACATAAACTCACCAGTCAGATGCCTTAGGACTGTGCCACCAGAACTCCAATAAATACCCTTAGTCTAAAATATATATA
>NW_006921982.1:2626068-2663713 GCF_000298275.1 Orycteropus afer afer | reverse complement strand
ATATATATATATATTTGTTAAGCATTTTCATTTAATGACATGGGAGTAAATACTGAAATTGCAGTTTCAAACAACCTATGTTTTCACAGGTAGTGAAATGCCAAGCTGATATTGATATACTACAGGAAAATTATTTAATATTGACTGGTCTGAAAAGTGGCAGATGAACTTCAGTACAGATAAGAGATTTTGAAAAATAATCTAAACTAGATTTACAAGAAAACCAGCCCTGAAATTTTAGTTATAATTAGGGAGACACAGATTAAGAAATCATTATGATTACTTTTGAAAAATATTAATCCAATTTATTATTGTAAATAGATCAAGTTGATACTGCAGGTAAGTAAATATATTGAAAATAAGATATGATTATTTTTATTACTGTGCATATGCTTTCTTCTTTCTACTAATAAACTACATGCTAACTTTCCTGTTGTCTGACCCAGAATTGGATGCATATTCTTTCTTTCTGAATTAGTGGACTGTATTGTTTACTTTTAATTTTATCAGAAAACTTTTACATTTTTGTATTCTTTTAGTCTTTCTCATCATTGAAAATACATTAAGTTACTATTTGAGATAAAAGATAATTGTATAAAGTTTTTAGTGATCTGAAATAACTTTCCACACACGTACTTTCTATTTCCAGTTCTCTAGAATCTAGAGAATGATGCCATGTTCACTTTATTACTGTCCTTTACAATCTTTAATTCTATTTATCTCTTTCAATTTAAATACTTATCTGTTCCTGCTATTGAGAATTTGCTTTATACAGAATTTCTTCTACCTTAGCTTCTTCTCCCCTTTATCTAGCTTCAATAGATATATATTTTTTTCAAATTTGACAACTACTTACAACATTTATATTTAATGGGTGATATAAAATAGAAGAAAACTCCCTACAATGTGGGTGCTATGGTGAACATTAAAGTAATAGAGACCAATATGTAAGGACCTATTTTATAAATTTGTACAAATAATAGAAAATGTGAGTGAAAGATGGAAAACTGTTTGGTCATATTTAACCAAACTTAGTGGTTTATTTCTAACTCCTCTTCCAACAAAAGTTTGTGGAACATCTTAAAATAGGGTCACATAATAACACTAGAGAACTAATCTCTCCAACTTAGTAGAGAATTTACCTCTAACATAGCAGATCTCACTCATGTGCAACACTTTCAATAAATATGTGTACAAAAATTTGGGAAGCAAAATGCCTTTAGTGTGATGGTCAAATTTCTGTTATTTTCTACATTTCCAATCCATTACCACCAGACAACTCCACCCTAAGCATTTTTCAAGAAGGTAAAAGAATGAACAAAACCACTCCATGCTTACCTTTTCAGTTTCAGCTTAAGTTCTATGGGAGAAGAATTCTATTGGTACTCATAGAGTGACAGATTGAGAAAGAGGTAAAAGATGGAAAGAGGGAGTTAAACAGAACCATGTAGAAAAAAAATCACCCAATATAAGTAAAGTGAAAAGAAGACAAAACAATGGACTTTCTGTAATCTTTCCTCAATGATAAGAAGAAAATAAACATACAACAGAAATTTAAAAAATGATATAATTTGAAAAAAAAATATAGATCTCTAAAAAATTTTAGGCAAAAGCTCATGCCACTAAAAATTAAACATTTTTAAAAATGTGAACATGAAATGATATAATATGCTAAGGAAGTAATACAAAAGATTCATATAAAATCAAAGGTGGAAGAGCTAAAAAAATAATTAAAGCAGGAAATTATGGTTATATACATTATTATGGTCTCATTGGAAACAGCAAAAATTAGAATCAACACCTTAAAATCCTATATCTGTGATGTGGAAAACAGGCTTGAGAAAAATCCCAAAAAGGTAGTGAGGAGAAGAAGAAAAAAATTATAGGGAAAATTATAGATACAGGCTTGCAGATCACTGTAAGTCAAAATGTACCTAACGGATACTTCAAAAAAAAAAAAGAAGCAAAAATACAGAAAAATGGGCAAAAATACTTTATTCAAAGATGGAATAGAAAGTTAGGGTCTCACTTTGTGGAATCACTTGCACATGGCTCTATAACTGAAAATTAACTAACATAAACAAATGATTTGTCAAGGCATCAAATCTTAATATTAGAGAAAATATTTTACATATTCTCAGATACCTAATATAATTTATTTACAAAGAAAAATATCAAACCAGTTTCAAACTTTTTTACTTACGCAACCTTAAACATGCAAGAACATAAGAGATATGAGATAATTGTTTTTACAGAGATGACAGAAAAAAATATGAGATAAAAACTTCTACACATACATAACTTTCTACCAAAGAAGAGTTGATGTCTTTGAATTGTGGTGTTGGTGAAGAATACTGAAAATACCATGGACTGCCAGAAGAAAGAATGAATCTATCCTGGAAAAAGTGCAGCAGGAATGCTGCTTGGAAGTGAGAATGGCCGGACCTCATTTTACTTACTTTGGTCCTGTTGTAAGAAGGGAACTTTCCCTAGATAAGCATACCATGCTTGGTAAGTTAGAGGGTCAACAAGAAAGGGGAAGACTTTCAATGAGATGGGTTGACACAGTGGCTGCAATGATGGGTTTAAGTACAGCAAGGATTGTGAGGATGGCTCAGGGCTGGGCAGTGTTTTGTTCTGATGTAGATAGCATTGCTATGAGTTGGAGCTGACTTGACGGCATCTAACAACACAACACACAAGTGCTGTTCACATGTATAGCAAGACAAAAAAGTTCATATGGATTCTGGAATTTTCTATGCTTCCTAGGTAAATTATTTTCAAAAACAGTCCTCATTACATATGAGAGTGCCCCTTTCTCATTTATCTTCTCCTGGTGGTGAAGGTTGGGTGATCCACTTCCGTAGTGATACCACCTCAGAAGCCCAAGCAAGGAGGAGTCATTCTGAGTTGGAATCGACTCACTGGCAGTGAGTTACTGTTAGCTAGTTAGTTAGTTAGGTGGTTCAGTTAATGCACCCAGAAACACATAAGAAGGAAGGCCTGGCAATCTACTTCAAAATATCAGCCATTGAAAACCCTATAGAATTCAGTTCAACTCTGACATGTATGGGACCACCATGACTTGGAATTCACTCAAGGACAAACTTTTGTTAGCTTGTTTACACCATCTAGAGGGGAAGAATCCGATCTTTTTGCTCCCTCTCAATATTCTATTTCTTTCATTATGTTTCTCTTTCATTGCTCTCTACTCTCCTTTCTTTCCTTCCTTCCTTCTCATCATTGAAAGACCTCTTCAGTAAAAGATTTATATTAGTGAATATGTTGTTGTGGTTATCAGGTGCCATCAAGTCAGTTCTAATTCATAATGACCTTGTGTAAAATAGAACAAAATACTGTCTGGTCCTACACCATCCTCAAATCATTCTACTTGCAACCACTATGTCAATCCATCATATTGGGGATCTTCCTCTTTTTCACTGACCCTCTACTTTACCAAGCATGAAATGCTTCTCTAGGGACTGGTCCCTCCTGAAAATATGACCAAAGTACAAGAGGCAAAGTTTCACCATCTTTGCTTCTAAGGAGCTTTTTGGCTGTAATTCAAGGTATATTAAATATTCTTTGCCAACAACCCAATTCAGATGCATCAATTCTTCCATTTTACTTATTCTTTGCCCAGTTTCACATGAGTATAAGGCAATTGGGAATACCATGCATGGCTTGGGTTATTCAAACCTTAGTCTTCAAAGGGATATTGTTGCTGTTTAACCACTTTAAAGTAGTCCATTTGCAGCAAATTTGCCAATGTAACACTTTCTTTGATCTCTTGACTGGTCTTCCATGGATGTTAATTGTGGATACAAGTAAAATAAAATCCTTGATAACTTCAAAATCTTCCCCATTTATCATGATGTTGCTTATTGGTTCAGTTGTAATGATTTTTGTTTTCTTTGTATTGAAGTGTAATCCATACTGAAGACAGATTGATCTTCATCAGTAAGTGCTTCAAGTACTCTTTGCTTTCAACAAGTTTTATCATCTGCATATCACAGGTTGTTAATGAGTCTCCTTCCAATTCTCATCTTTGTTCTTCTTCATATAGTCCAGCTTCTCTTTTATTTCATCTTCACCCAGAATCACCTTAAAATTCAAAACTAGATTCTTTTTTTGCAGTTCTGTTTTTCTTTATTGTCAGGGTTTAGCCATCAATAAGATCACCTTTAGCTGTACATTAGGGAGACACTAGCATAAGCTAGGTGACTTTTTTCTTTGATTCAGACAACTTATGGCTTTCAAATCTGCAGTAACTGCAATGTTTGGAGGACTGCCTAATTACTCTTCTTTTGGAATGAATCCTACATATTGATTTACCTTGAAACTTTTGAAGTGTAAGGTGCTATATAAAATAAATATTGATTTTATATGAACCCAGTAAATAGAAAATCAGGCTATAGAGCCACAGTACATAAAACAGAGCTGAAAGAAGCCTAGAAAAGACCTAGATTATACAACAGCAGTAAAAGTCACAAGCTCTGCAGCTTGTTTTAGAAAGGCCATTAGATTGACCTTCAGGAAACTACTTCAGCTTATCCATTTGCAACATGAGGATTCTAACGTGTATCACTGTTTTCACTAAGATTATTACATGATATTTAAAGATCGCTGTGGTTTCCTTGACAAAGGGTAATATTTACATGTAAATATTACTTAGGAATGATGAATAAATAGATAAAAACATTTTTATGTCTCTTTCCATCTTTAGGTAAATTAATATGATATTTATCAAGCTTTTATCATGTGTGTGCCTAATGAGGAGAACTCCTCTGACATGATATAAAAGGACTGGGAAAGATTCTGACTTTGCCATTTACAAGTTCTATCACTTTGCAAAACTGTCATTATCTCTCTGTGAATCAGTTTTCTCAAGAATAAAAATGAGGACAATAAATTTTTTCTAACACACAAAATTATTAAAATTAAATGAAATTATGTGTGTCATAGACCTCTGAGAATTGGTGACAATTTTGGATACGAAAATGCTAAATGTGGTTAAAATGTCTAGTAAGTGTAATAATACTTGGAAGTGTTTTTTTTGTTTGTTTGTTTAATGGAGATTATATAAAGACTTTAATGCTTTGGCTGGAAATGTCTAAACCTATGAAATAAAGCTTCTGACTTCATAGATTACTGGAGAAAATATATTAAAGAATAATGTTTTGTTTTGTTTTGTTAATTTTTACATTAAAGAATAATTTTCCTAAAATTTAAAATATGGCTTGATATTTACATATAATTTGATATTTTCCTGATGATTGGTTTTCTTCCTTTTCTGGTGTCAGAATATACCTTATGTGTGTTACACAGAATGTACCAAAATGATTCTCTTTTAGGTCATGGATCTTGGTACCATTAGCCATTAGAAAGTTTGGGAAAATAGATGTTGTGTACATATTTGCTAAATAAATGGTTAGTAATGAATGATGTGGTGAGGGAATAAGTCAGGACACCTAATTATTTGAGGTGTTATTGTCAAAATATAAATGATAGTATAGCTCTCCAATTAGTTTTCTCACCCCTGGGAAGAACGTGAAAATGCTTAAAATGGAGGTCACTTAGGATCATAATGACAGCTAGTCATCTTTTCAAGTTCACGATAGATTGTGAACAATGTCAGCATCTCAGTGACATACTGAGAAAATAAGGCTAGGCATCTATCACCTAGTTAATATTCATTAAATGCTGAAGAGCAAAAAAAGATAAAATAATAAATTAATATCTATCAGCTTTTACTTTTAATTCCTATCATGGTTTAATTGTCAAGTTTTCTCCTTACTTTTATAATGATACATCCTAAAATCAGTGACATCTTCATTCTGATTAATAAAAATAAACAATGGTAATAGACTAATGGAAGTTTTGCAACTTTATATTCCATATGTTCATGCCAGAAATGTAAGACAATCTCAGATTTATTTAATCATTTATTGATCTATTCAAAAAAATGTAACTGAGTATCCACTATGCACTAGATATTCATGGTGCAAGGTACTGGTTACATAATAGTAAAAAATAACAAGGACAATCAAATAACTGATAGGAAGTACCATGTCCATGTGCAGCTATGTGTCACTTAACATTCATTCATGCAATATCCAACTACATATGCATTCATGTTCCATAAGGTTTTTTAAAAATTTCTTTGGGGGGGGGAAAGAAAACTCTCCATTGTTTATTATATCCCCCAATGGTTTTACAGTTGAGGCTGAAGAAAAGAAACAGCAACAACAACAAAAATGTCAATGAGAGCCAAAATGTGATCTTGAGTAAATCCTGCTTGAACTTAGAAATTGTCTGAAGAAGAGATGTGAAATATTGAGCACCAAAGACCAAAGACCGAATGAGCTGTGAAGAAACAAATGGTCATTTAAAATATGGAAAAAAGAAAAGATGAAATGGGTAACAGAAGAGATTCTGAAACTTGATCTTTATGTAGAGTAGCTAAAGAAAAAGGAAGAAATGGTCAAGTGAAAAAGCTGAACACAAGATTTCAAGGGCATCTTGAGAAAAATAAAATTTAAAAAAAAGTAAAGTATTATAATGAAATGTGTGAAGACCTGGAGTTAGAAAATCAAGAGGGAAGAACACATTTATCATTTCTCAAGTTGAAAGAAAAAATTCAAACATCAAGTTGCAACACTGAAGGATGCAATGGGCAAAATCCACCACTCATCTATCAGTTTGTCTTACTTTGGTGGCTTGGATGTGGCTGTGATGCCAGAAGCTGTGTCACTAGTATTTCAACTATCAGCAGGGTCACCCATGATGGACAGGTGTCAGTTCAGTTTCTGGAATAAAAATCTACAAAGAAGTACATAGTGGTCTACTTCTGAAAAACTGGACACTGAAAACCTTAAGAATAATAGTGGAACATTCTCTGATATAGTGCCAGAATAAGACTCACTCAGTTGGAAAAAACTCAAAATATGACTGAGGAACAGCTGCCTTCTCAAAGTAGAGTTGACCTTAATGTTTTAGATGGAGTCAAACTTTCATAACCTTCATTTGTTGATGTGGCACAAGTCAAAATGAGTAGAAACAGCTGCAAATATCCTTTCTGGTTCACAATGTAGAATGTATGAAGTATGAATCCGGGAAAACTGGAAGTTGTCAAAAATGAAATGGAATGTATAAAGATTGATATCCTAGGCATTAGTGAGATGAAATGGACTGGTCTTGACCATTTTGAATCAGACAATCCTATGGTCTACTATGCCAGGAATGACAAACTGAAGAGGAAATGGCATGCTATTCATAGCCAAAGGGAACATTTCAAAATCTAACCTAAAGTACAATACTGTCAGTGATAGAATAATATCCATATGCCTAAAAGGAAGGCCAATTAACATTAATATTATTCAAATTTACACACCAACTAAACATTAAAACCAAACATGAAGAAATTGAAAATTTTTACCAACTTCTGCAATCTGAAATTGACCAAACATTCATTCAAGATGCATTGATAATTTACAGTGATTGGAATGTGAAAACTGGAAACAAAGAAAAAACGGTAGTTGAAAAATATGGCCTAAGTGATAGAATTTTTACTGGAGATGGCATGGCATGAGAGAATTTTGCAAGACCAATGAGTTACTCATTGTAAATGCCTTTTTTACAAACATAAATGGCAAGTATACAGATGTATCTCACCAGATAGAATACATTGGTATCAAATTACTAAGTTTGTGGAAAGAAGTGATGAAGAAGTCAATGTCATTAGTCAGAACGAGGCAAGGGGCACACTATGGGGAAAAAAAAATTCTCATATGCAAGTTGAAATCGGAGCTGAAGACAATTAAGTAAAATCAACAAGAACCAAAAGATGACCTTGATTATATCCTATATGAATTTAGTAACCATCTGAAGAATAGAGTTGATCCGTTGAACACCAATGACCAAACACTACACTAATCGTGAGATGACATCAAGGACCTCTTACATGATGAACGCAAAAGGTCATTAAAAACACAAGAAAGAAAGAAAAGACCAAATGGATGGCAGAAAAGACTCTGAAGCTTGCTCTTGATTGGAGAGTAGTTAAAGCAAATGGAAAAAATGAAGAAGTAAAAGACTTGAACAGAACCTTTCAAAGGGCTTTTCAGGATGACAAAGTAAAGTGTTTCAATGAAATGTGCAAAGATCTGGAGTTAGAAAATCAAAACCAAAGTAAGTGATTCATATTTCTCATGTTGAAATAATTCAGCTTAAGAAAAAATTCAAACCTCAAGTTGCACTATTGAAAGATTCTATGAGCAAAATATTGTACTATGCAGGAAACATCAAAAGAATATAGAAGGTACAGAGTCATTGTACCAAAAGGAATTGGTCAATACTCAACCATTTCAGGAGGCAGATGTGATCAAGAACAGATGGTGTTGAAGGAAGAAGTCTAAGCTGCACTGAAGGTGCTGGTGAAAAATAAGGCTCAGGAATTGATGGAATGCTCATTGAGACATTTCAACAAACAGATGCAATGCTGGAAGTGCTCAAATAGAGGTGTCATTCCAAATAAAGGTGATCCAACAAAACGTGGAAATAATCAAACAATATCATTAATATCACACACAAGTAAAATTTGCTAAAAATAATTTTTAAATAGTTGCATCAGAACATTCACAGGGAGCTTCCAGAAATTCAAGCCAGATTAAGATAGGGCATTAAATGAGGCATGTCCTTGTTAATTTCAGATGCATCTTGGATAAAAGCAGAGAATACCAGAACGATGTTTGCCTGGTTTTTTTTTTTTTTGGTTGATTATGCAAATGAATTCAACTGTGTGGATCATAACAAATTATGAATAACTTTGAGAAAATGGAAATTCCAGAACACTTAATGGTACTCATGAGAAAAATATACACACACCAGGGGAAGTCATTCAAAAAGAATAAGGGGATACTACATGACTTAAATCAGGAAATATGTGTGTCATGGTTGTATTCTTTTACCATACTTATTCAAACTGCAGCCTGAGCCAATAATCTGAGAAACTGGACTATCTGAAGAACATTACATCTGCAACAGTGATAGACTCATTAACATATGCATATGCAGACAACACAACCTTGCTTGCTAAAAGTGAAATAGACTTGAAGCACTTACAAATGAAGATCAAATACTTCGGTATAGATTCCACTGCAACATAAAGAAAACAAAAATTCTTGCAACTGCACCAATAAGCAAAATCATGATAAATGGAGAAAAGATTTTAAGTTGTCAAATATTTCATTCTACTTGGATCTACAATCAACACGCATGGAAGCAGTAATCAATAAATAAAATGACATATTTCAATGGGCAAATCTGCTGCAAAAGGCCTCTCTAAAGCGTTAAAGAACAAAGATGTTACTTTGAAGACTAAGGTGCTCTTGACCCAAACCATGGTATTTTCCATTGTCTCTGGTAGCATAGTGCCTAAGACACTTGACTGCTAACCAGAAGGCTGGTGGTTCAAACCCACCAGCCACTCCTTGGGAGGAGGGTTGGGCAATCTACTTCCATAGTGATATTGCCTTGGAAACCCAAGAAGGGGTCACTATGAGTTGGGTCCAACTTGACGGCACATAATGACAACATATGTTTGTGAAAAATGGACAATGAATAAAGAGACCAAGGAAGAATTGATGGATTTGTATTCAATGAAGAATACTGAATACACCAAGGACTGCCAGAAGAAGAAACAGATCTGTTTTGGAAGAAGTAAAACCAGAATTTTTCTTAGAAGGAAGAATGGTCCAACTTTGTCTCTCATACTTTGGTCATGTTATCAGTGGGAAATAGTCACTGGAGAAGGATATCATGCTTAGCAAAGACAGGGTACTCAGAAAATATGAAGACTCTCAAAAATGGATTGATACAGAGGCTGTAACAATGAGGTCAAGCATGGCAATTATTGAGAGAATGGCACAGCACTGGGCAATGTTTGCTTCTTTTGTAAATGGGGTCACTATGAGTTGGATCTGACATGACAGCACTTAACAACAACAATAAATGGGAAAAAATATTGAATGAAACAGGAAGCATCAAAAGAAGGTGGAAGCAATACACAGTCACTCTACCAAAAAAAAAAAAAGACCAATGATCAACTCTTTCACGGAGTAGCACATGATCAAGAAACTATGATATTGAAGGAAGAAGTCCAAGCTCCATTGAAGACTTTACTGCAAAATAAGAGTCCAGGAGTTGATGGAATATCAATTGAGATGTTTCAACAAATGAATACAATGCAGGAAGCATTCAATCATCTATACCAAGAAATTTGGAAGATACTTTCCTAGCCAACAGATTTGAAGATATCCCTATTTGTGTGTATTCAAAGAAAAGTGATCTAACATAATGCAGAAATTAAGAAACAATATCATTAATATAACAGGCAAGTAACATTTTATTGAAGATAATTATAAAATAGTTGTAGTAGTACATAGAAAACTGTCAGAAATTCAAACCACATTCATAAGAGGATATGTAACATTGGACATCATTGCTGTTGTTGAATGGATCTCTGAAAACAGAGAATACCAGAAAGATTTTTATGAATGCTAAAGCATTTGAGTGTGCAGATCATAGCAAATTAAGGAATGAGAATTTTTTCCTTAACTGCATTCATGCATAATCTACATAGACAAACAGTCAGTCGTTTCAACATAACAATGGGTTACCACATGCTTAGAAATAATTCAGTGAAGAATACTGAATACACCAAGGACTGCCAGGGTTGTACGGATCAGGGTTATATATTTTCACCATATGTATGCAATCTGAATGCTGAAAAAATAATCCAAGAAGAGCTAAATGAAGATCTTGGCATCAGGATTGGAAGAAGACTCATTAACAACATATGATATGCAGATGACACGACCTTGACTGTTGAAAGTGAAGAGGACTTGAAGCACTTACTGATGAAGATCAAAGAATATAGCCCTCAATATGGATTATGCCTGAATAAAGAAATCCTCACAATTGGATCAATAAGCCACATCATGGTAAATGGAGAAAGTAACAGAGTCATCCAAGATTTCATTTTACTTCTTTCTACAATTAATGCCCATGGAAGCAACAGTCAAGAAAAGAAACCATTGCTGGATCAAATGGTATTTCTATTTCCAACTTTTTAAGAAATCAGTTTTACACAATGGTTGTATCATTTTACATTCCAACAGCAGTATATGAGAGTCCGAATCTCTCCACGGGAGCTCTGGTAGCATAGTGGCTAAGACACTTGCCTGCTAACCAGACGGCTGGTGGTTCAAACCCACCAGCCACCCCTTGGAAGGAAGGTTGGGCAATCCTACTTCCGTAGTGATACTGCCTCGGAAACCCAAGGAGGGGTCGCTATGAGTCGGGGCCGACTCGACGGCACATAACAACAACAAGTGGCTAGTGAGGAGCTTGGGTAGCGTAATGCCTGAGGCACTTGACTGCTAACCAGAAGACTGAAGGTTCAAACCCACCAGCCACTCCTCAGAAGGAAGATGGGACAATCTACTTCTGTAGTGATACTGCCTCAGAAACCCAAGGAGGGTTGTCTATGAGTCGGGTCTGACTTGACAGCACATAACAACAACAACAGTGGCTAGTGATCATGAACATTTCTTCATATATTTGCTGGCCTCAATATCTTCTTTGGTGAAGTGTTTGTTCATTTCTTCTGCTCATTTCAATTTCTTTCTTTATTATTATTATTTTTTATTTTTAAGAGTTTGTTTTACATTCAACATTATGTGTACATTTAGTTTCACTCCCATTTTCCATGTCCTAACCTAATCTCCTTCCCCTCCTGCCCAGTATCGCCCCCACCCCCGTGCCCCTCATAGTTATGCACTCCTGTTTGTCCTGCATTTCCTCAGTGTTCTCAGTGTGAATGTTGCCGCTCTGGTGCCCCGTGGTCCATTACTCCAAGGGATCCATTTCCACAGAGTATGTGGGTGTATCACCCTGGGTTGAATGGTCTGTAGGTACATCTTGTTTGCTATTGGGCTGAGAGCCAGCCCCTGGGAGTGAGCTTTATTCCAGGCCCAGTATGTGTCCCAGGACCATGGTATTGGGGGTCTCACCAGACTCCATCCAACAAGTAATTGCAGTCATTATTGAGTTTTTGGATTTTGTTCCACATTTTTCCCCCCACTCTATCCAGGAACTCCAGATTTGATCCATTCCTGAGTGGTTCACATTGGTAGCCGAGCACCATCTAGTTTTTCTGGTCTCAAGGGCCACTGTGTCCTAGGGCTGATTGCTTCCAAATGTCCTTGTCCTTTTGCACTCTTCTTTGCTTCCAATGATAGGAGACCATTAGCTGCATCTTAAGTGGCAACATGAAAGCTTTTAAGACCCCAGTTGCTACTCACCAATGTAGGTTGAGGAACAAGGCTTTTATGTATTTTGTTGTGCCAATTGAGTCTGGTGTCCCCCAGTACTATGGTCCTGCAATGGTAGATCAATTGACTCTCTCACCGTGTTTGAGTGTCCATGAGGGATCACTCTATGTTGGCCTTCTGTTGTTTCTGTAAGGATTGCAGGTATTTTGTATCACTGGTGTCTGTGCAAGATTAGCCTCTGCTGAATCTATCTTTGTCCTGAATATCTTCTTTGGTGAAGTGTCTGTTTGTGTCTTCTGCCCATTTTTAATTAGATTGTTTTTCTTTTTGATGTTGAGGTGTTGGATTTTCTAAAAATTTTAGAGATAAGTCTCTTGTCAGATATGTCATTGCTAAATACTTTGTTCTCAGTCTGTACATTCTCTTTCTATTCTTTTGGAGAAGTCTTTTGACATGCATAAGAATTTAATTTTTATAAGGTCCCATTCATCTAGTTTATCTTCTATTTGTGTATTTTTACCTATGTTTGCTAGTCTATTCATACAGTGATGAGGACCACTAAGTTTGTCCCTATTTTTTTATTTGATGAACTTTATACTTCTAGAGTTTATATTTAAGTCATTAAGCCATAGTTTGTGTGTGTGGTGTGAGGTATGGATCTTGTTTCATTTTTCTGCAAATGAATATCCAGTGTCACCAGCACCATTGTTAAAGGGTCTGTCTCTTCCCCATTTAATGGTTGTTGGAACTTTGTCAAAGATCAACTAGCCATAGGTGGATGAATCTTTGTTCTTCTGCAGTAGTGTTTGCTTATGTCAGGGCTCTTTGCTTTCGAGATAAAATTAGTTTTATTTATTTATTTATTTATGTGTTTTAATAATGTTGTTGGAATTTGGATTGGGATTGCATTGACTGTATGGATTGCTTTGGGTAGTATTGACATTTTCACAGTGCTGAATCTTTCTATCCATGAGCATGGTATGTTCTTCCATTTTTGTAGATCTCTTATAGCATCTTGAATTAATGTTTTGTTGTTTTCTTTGTGTAGGTCTTTTGTGTTCCCAGTAAGATTTATTCCCAAGTATTTTATCTTTTTGGTAGCTATTGTAAATGGTATTGATTTCTTTATTTCATTTTCAGAGATCTCTCTGCTGGTGTAGAGGAATCCAGTTGATTTTTGTATGTTGATATTATATTCTGCCACTATGCTAAATATCTCAATTAGTTCCAGTAGTTTTTTTGCTTAGTCTCTTGGGTTTTCTATGTACAGGATCATATCACCTGCAACTCAGGATAGTTTTACTTCTTCCTTATCATTTTGGATGCCTTTTATTTCCATTTATTGCCCTGGATAGGAATTCCAATATAATGTTGAATAGAAGTGGAGAGAGAGGGAATCTTTGTCTGGTTCCTATTTGGAAGGGGAATGGTTTCAGTCTCTCTCCATTGGTAATTAATTATGTTGGCTATTAGTCTTGAATATATGCCCTTTATTATATGAAGGAATTTCTCTTCTATTTCCACTTTCCTGAGACTTTTCATCTAAAATAGGTGTTGGATTTTATCAAATGCCTCTTCTGCTGAAGGCCTGGACATAAATAGATATGTGCACACTCATGTTCATTGAAGCACTATCCATAAGAGCAGAGATGGAAACAACCTAAGTGGCCATCAAGGGAGGAATTCATAACCAAACTGTGATACATGCACACAATAGAATATTATGCTACCCTAAAAAATAATGTAGACTCTACAAAACACCATATAACATGGATGAACTTAGAAGATATTATACTGAGTGAAATAAGTCAGTCACAGAAGGACAAGTACTGTATTAATCCACTATTATAAAAAAAAATCAAGGAAAATTTTACATATGGACAGAAAATTTCTCTGTTGGTTAGCAGGAGTGGAAGGAGAAGAGAGGTAAGATTGCTAGATAGGTAAGAGACAAATATTGATTTGAGTGAAAAGAAAGGCAATAGATCAAAATGAATAATCAACACAATAACACTAACGAAAAGGAAGACACATAGAGGTGCACAAAAGATATAGACAACAATGTTGAGTACATTTACATACATAATACTGCATAATGAGTAATACCAAAAAAAAAAAAAAAAACAACTCTAACAAATATTAGTCTACAGGTATATACATAAGTAGATAGGCTAAATGATCAGGTATGTCTGTGCAAGAGGGGATATACCTATGATTATATACAAGTTTGGCAGACAATATTTCTACATACATATTTGTATTGCCTTAAGAATGTCTGAATATATATAATACAGCTAACATGGCAAAGTGATGATAAATTCTTAGCCACAGTTAAGCACTCTGAGGGAATGAGTCATTGGGCCTCTGGCTTGGGACCATACTCATAGGGGACATCAAGTTCAATGGCATAACATATGACACAAAACCATTGTTTCACATCCTACCTTGGTGAGTAGCGATTAGGGTCTCAAATGGCTGCAGGCAGCCATCTATGATGCAACAATTGGTCTCTCATCTTCTGGAACAAAAAACAAATTAAGAAAACAAAAGAAACATGAAAACAATTAATCCAAGGGATTAGTAGACCATGTGAACTTCAGCCTGTTTGATCTTAAGGCCAGAAGAAGTAGATGGTGCCCGACTACCACTGTCAACCACTCAGAAAGGAATCAACATAGGAGATCTTGGACAGTGTTGGAGAAAATTGTGGAAAGAAACTCAAAATCATAAAAAACAACCAATCCTACTGGTCTGATGGAGACTGGTGAAACCCCTGAGACTATGGCCTTTAGTCATCCTGTGAACCTGGAATTGAGCTCACTCCTGTTGCTTCCAGCCAACATACAGGCATATAACATGAACATTTACACCAGATAGGTACACTTCTTAAAATGATCAAGCACAGGAGATCAGAAGGGGAGCATTTGCACAGGGAGACAGCTCAGAGAGCAGGAATGCATAGGAAAGAAGGACACTGGGGAAAGGTAACCACAGTGAAGAAGTGGCAAGAGAGCTGTTGCTTTATGGGGATTGCAATTAATGTCTTGCAACAAAATGTGTATGAACTGTTGTACAGAATTTGCTGTGTAAACTTTCACCAAAATTAAAATTAAAAAAAAAAGAAAGAAAGAAAAATTAAACTAGATAAGCATCTTCCTTTGTGTAAGGCAATTTCATGGCATGTGAAAATGATTCATACATAAATCAAATTAACTTCACCATGGCATCTTAATACTTCTAGACTGAATACTTAATATTTCTAGAATCAAAATTTGATTCAGTATACACTACTAAGATCTTATTTTCTTGAAAATGTCTTTTAAGTGTAATTAGGTCATTCTATATTAGGATTCAATCCAGACTGTGCCATATGAAGCACATTCCAGATGATTACAGTTATAAGAAACCAAAAAGTGTATTGCATTGTGGACATTTGCTGCAAAAAAAATCTCTTCAAAGCATTCAAAAGCAAAGATTTTTATTTGAGGGGTAAAGTGCACCTGACCCAAGCAATGGTATTTTCATGTGCCTAATATGCATGTGAAAGCTTCATAATAAATAAGAAGAATGCATGGCTTTGAATTAAGGTGTTGGTAAAGAATACTGAATATACCATGAACTGCCAGAAGAATGAACAAATTGGTCTTGGAAGATACAGCAAGAATGTTCCTTAGAAGAGAGGATGGCAAGACTTTGTTTCATGTACTTTGGATATATAATCATGATAGACCAGTCCCTGGAGAAGGACATCATGCTTGGTGGAGTAGAGAGTCAAGGAAAAATGAGGAAGACCCTCAACAAGATGGATCGACACAATAGCTACATAAATGGTTGCAAACATAGCAATGATTATAAGGATGGCAATAAATTGGGCAGTGTTTTGTTCCATTGTACATACAGTCATTATGAGTGGGAACATATTCTACACCATCAAACAACACAATTGTTATTTTATTAAGTGATATTATCCATACTTAATTATGTGATATTATCCATTTACTTTTTATTCTATTCTTTTTATAATTTATGATATTCCTTTCTTTTTAGAAATTGGAAGATGTATATCCTGGTGAAGCAAAAAGATCACAATATTTATCATATTTCATATTATTTTAAAATGGATTGTCTTTGAATTTAACTTTTGATATATTATGTGGTTGCAATTTTATTCTTTTCAGTTAGAAGTTGAGCTATGTATTTCATTCAAATTAGAAACAAGCCAGATATCTTTTTTTCAACAGATGAAAGATTTATTGTGGTAATATGTATAAATACCCATATTCTTAAATGAGATTTATAAAAATAAGTGTGGAGGTGCTTCTCTGAAAAACTTAACCTGAAAATATTTTTTAAAAAATATTATATTGGTTTTTCAATCTTATAACTGCAATAATCTGGAATGTGCTTCATACGGCACAGTCTGGATTAAATCTTAAAATAGAATGGCATAATTACACTTAAAAGACATTTTCAAGAAAATAGGATCTTAGTGTATACTGAATCAAGTTTTGATTCTAGAAACATTAAGTATTCAGTTTAGACGTATTAAGATGCCATGGTGAGGTTAAATTGATTTATGTATGAATCATTTTCATATGCCACAAAATTGCCTTACACAAAGGAAGATGCTTAGCTAGTTTAATTTTGTTTCTTTTTTTCTGTTATTTATCATATCCAGTTGATAATCAGATCCCATTAAAGTCTAAATCTCAATGGTATTTGAAATCTGTCCACTTTTTTCCATTATCAGTACTACTACTTTAATAACAGTTACAATCTTCTCCTACTAATTCCTTCAGAAATGTTTTCTTGCATTTAGTCTTGATCTTTTATCATCCATTACAGTACTTTGATTAAAATAAAATAACTGCCTTTCATAAAATTACAATGCCCTAAATAATCTGTTCCATGCTAATTTTGGTGTTCTCATCGAGTACTTCTCTCCTACTCACAAAGGAATCCCTAGGTATTGTAAATGGTTAACATGCTTCATTGCTAACCTAAAGGTTGGAGGTTTGACTGTACCAGAGCTACCTCAGAAGAATGGCCCTGGCTATCTCATTTCAAAGGAGCTCTGGTAGCTTAGTGCCTAAGGCACTTGACTGCTAACCAGAAGGCTGGCAGTTCAAACCCACCAGCCACTCCTTGGAAGGAAGATGGGGCAATCTACTTCTGTAGTGATATTGCCTCAGAAACCCAAGGAGGGGTTGCTAAGAGTCAGGTCAGACTCGATGGCACATAACAACCACATCTCATTTCAAATGCCCACCATTGAAAACCCTAGGGAGCAGACCCTATGTTCCACTATGACACACATGGGGTCACCATGAGTCAAAATTAACTTGAGGGTAACTGGTAGTTTATACTGCTCACAAACTGAATGGCAGCCATCCTGGTTTTCTTGCTATTCTTTAAATGTACCTTGTTTGTTCCTATCATAAAGCATTTGCTCCAGGTATTTTCTCTCTTGGAGTATATTGTTTTCTTTTGGTATGCATGAGTCCTTCTTATTATTTACATCTCAACATGAATACTACCATCAAAATCAAGAGGACAAGGTTTCCCTGACTTCTAACACATTGTCCTGTTTTACTGTCCTGTGTATAATTTGTTGACAACTCATAATTTTCATATTACTTACTTAATATGTTTTTTCTCTCTATCTCCCAAACAGAATATGTATTCCATACAGACAGGAAATTAGTCCATCTTCATCATTGTATCCTCAGTAACTAAAACTATAAATAGATTAATGCTTAAAGTCAGTATAAACTGTTATGTTTTGTATAAATGCTGTTATATATACAATATATTTTAGGTGATGCAGATCTAATGATAAGTGAGAACTGAAATACTAATGTGTCTCAGTGAAAAGAGTTAAGGGAAAATATATCATATTTAAAGCATATAGTATAATAAAGATCTTTGTAACCTTATTATGAAGAACATTGATTTTGTCTTGGATTTAGACATATGTGTTAGTTGAAAATCTCCAGCTCATTTCTGAAGGAAATAATATTAAAGCTATAGTGTATGTAAAACAATTAGAAATAATTATTGTTGCACATTGTTTAAATCTTACAGTTTCCTTCAAGTTTTCTCTTAAGGAAAAATTCATACTTTCAAAGATAATAGGAAGTTTCAAAGCATGACATTTTCCATCCAGGACATCAATGTTGTTCTCATTAGATTTGAAAATTTGTAGTATAATTCCTTGCCTTCATAGTATTTATGTTATTCCTCTCAAGCATCCTATCAAAGAGAATATCAAAGAGAATTCTTCTTAAGGTATGGACTAGAAACCCTGCATTGGTCAGCATTTTGTAGATCACATGAGCAAGCTGTAGAAACTGATGTTTTGAATTACTATTGAGTCAGGAAGTAGATGCTTTAACAGTGTTAGCAGGGTTCAGAAATAGGACTTCTGGCTAAAAAACTGATTTATTAAAGATTATCACTTCACTTCTATAGGATATCTCATAGTTTAACTATAATGTGTAGATAATGACAAAATTAAAATCTGCAAGTTACTGGTAAGGAATGAAGTTTGTGATTTAAGATGAAACATGCTACTGACAGACATTTCTATTTTAAAATAGCATTTGTTCAAACAAGCAATAACAGACAAAAGAAAAATTTTTTGTAAGTGAAAATATTTGAAAGAAACTAGACCAGGAACTAATTTCAATAAAGACCAGCATTTTAATTTCACAACTTCAATTATTAATTAAATTTTTTGATGCTCAAACCAGAACTCTGTAGTTATAGCTAGAGTTATTTATATAATTTTAATTATGTATGTTTTGAAATGATCTTATTGGTGTGAGAACAAAACAAGTGAAATATATGATTAAAGAATAAATTGACTGCTAATTAATGTTTAAAGTGTTTTTTTAAGTTCAAAATTATGAACCATCTTTAAATTTCATGAATGCAACATCTTACGATTACTTTTCTTTCTCTTTTTTCCTGTGTCACAGTCTTTAGCAGCATGCTTCCAATTTTTTTTTTTTTTAATTCTTTAAGCTTCTTTTATGTTAATTTTATTCCAATTTCAGCTAGGGGTGAAAAGAAAGGAAATGTGTTATATGATTTGTCTGAAAACCAAGTATTTTCCTTCTCCAAGGAAACTTTTGTATACACACACACACACACAAACACAAAGTCTTATATACATATTTCTGTAGTAGAATAATTTTTAAGATACATGAAATTAAGTATACATTTTTCACAATAATCATAATTTGTCCAACATGTACCAAAAAGAAAAGAAAAACCTCAGTGTCATCAAGTCAATTCTGACTCACAGCAACCCCCACTTGTGTTTCTGAGGTTGTAAATCTTTACTGAAGTAGATTTTCCATCTTCCTTCAGAATAATGGCTGCAGGGTTTGAACTGCTGACTTTCTGGTTAGCAACCAAATGTTTTATCTATTACACTATGATAGCACCATAAATGTGCATGTGAATTGGAAATTTAGATCACCACCTTTCATGTTTGATGCTTGAGATATCCCACTGCATGAGGTGACATGGGTGAAAGCACTAGTGCCTTTTGTGATATATGGAACTATTTATTTGTGGCCAGCATTGATGATTGCACAACTTAAGATTCTTCCAGTGAGCACTGCATGGTTCCAGAAACTCTTCTCAAGCAAGCCCTCCCATTTCTGTCCAATACTCCTGCTTGTCAGTATGAACTCAAAATTGCTGATAGTTTTCTGCCTTTTCCAATCAAGTTCTCTTTCAACATTTTTTCACTGAGCCTAAAATCTCTATTATGATCTCCTCTGAACATGAGTGTGTGTATGTGTGTGTCTGTGTGTGTGTAAGTAGAAGTATAAGGTAAAGATGCTTTGGAAAATTTTACTCAAATGATCTAATCTTATTTGCTAAGCCCAAAATAAAATGGAGTCATCACAACTACTATATCACCTGTCAGATGGACTGCTATCATTTGTGCCTTGAAGAAGCATTTGATATTGGTTATTTTATATATATTTTATGTTTTCATTTTTTTTAATTATGTTATACAATGTTAGTCAAAAAATCATCAATAGTGTTTATATATGGATTGTTTTGGTGCTCTCTATGTACACACATACACATACACATGTACAGACAGAATGGAAATTCAAAGTTGGTGTAGAGTGAGTCAAATCTATATGTATGAGAGAGGGAAAAGAGAATGAACATTTTACATAGAGACAGACATAGACCACCTAATTCATAGAGACTTAAGTAAAATTATTCTAGATGCACAACATGTCTTACTCTTTCTTCAATTCCTGATATTCTTCTCAAACTTTGTTCTTATATCTACAACTTCCCTCTCACTTTCCCCTAGAGAAAATATTATTTACAGTTCTCCTAATTTATATTACATACACACACACACACACAAAAAAAAAAGCCATTTCAATCACACAAGTGGTTTCATCAGCCTGGTAGCATTACCAAAGATGTAAAGTGTGATGGATAAGTTCTAATTATCTTTTCACCATTGTGCTGCCTACTTCATTTTTTTAAAAGTCTTTTCCAGAAGGCTGCTTTCAAGCAGTCTGCAGGGAAGAATAATATGGACAACAGTAAATGTATTTCTAATGAAATGTAGATCTCTGCCATTCATGTTTGAAGTTTGAAGTGATGTTGCTGAAAGCATTAGTCCCTTCTGTGAGATACTCAACTATTAATGTGTGACCAGCATTGTTGTTTTCACAGCCTACAATTCTCTTCCAGTTAGAAATGCACTGCGCCAGAAGACTCCTCTCAAACAAGAATCTATTGTCTGTTGTAACAATAATTTCAAGATTCAGTAGCATATCTTGACTCAAGTCATACATTGTGTTGGCCACGGATAAGATTATTATCTGCCTAATGTTGCAAAAATGACTAGAAAGTGGAGTAGGAAATTGTAGTACAACCAGGATTTCCTATTACTGTCAAAGAGTGAATTCTTGAGAACCTCTCTACTCTCATACACAAACAAAAATATGAAAAGGACCAAAATTCAGGTTTTGGACATACGAGATTGGTCCAAGTCCTTAACTCTATTCTGAGTAGTCATTTCCACCACAGCTGCATCTCAAAAGCTGTTTAGAGTTCATTTGGGAGGATGGATATTTGAGCCAAATTATCTATATTCAAATCTCAAATTCATTCATATATATATATACATATATATATATATATAGTGGTGAAATATATATAACAGAACATACACCATCTTGGTAATTTCTACATGTACAATTTGTAATACTAATTAAATTCTTCAAGTTGTGCAACTTTCTCACCATTCTTTTCCAAATCATTCTGCTTCCCTTAACATAAACTTAATCTACCCTAAGCAAAAACTCCCCCTTTCCTCCTCCCACTTACCTCTGGCAACCCCTAACAATCTTTGATTTTTCCAAATTTACTTATTTCATATAAGTGAAATCATACATTATTTGTCCCTTTGAAACTGATTTATTTCCCTTAGCAGGATATTTTCAATGTTCATGCATAGTATGGTGTGCTTTTTTTAATTTTTGACCCTGGGTAAGTAAGCTAATTCAACTCTCTTTTTTTTTCTCTTTTTATCCCTCTATATATAGAGATTGCATCAAAAATCTGTTGCAAAAGACTTCTTTAAAGTGTTAAGCAGCAAAGATGTCGATTTGAAGACTAATGTACACATGACCTACACATTTTCAATTACCTTCTATGCATGTGAAAGCTGTACAATTAATAAGGAAGACTAAAAAACAGTTGATGCCCTTGAATTGTGGTATTGGTGAAGAATACTTAAAATACCATGGACTGCCATAAGAATGAACAAATCCATCCTGGAAGAAGTGTGGCTGGAATTCTCCTTGGAAGTGAGAATGGCCAGATTTTGTCTCATCTACTTTGGTCATGTTTTCAGAAGGGACCATTCCCTGGAGAAAGTTCTAATGCTTGGTAAAGTGGGGGGTTAGTGAAGAGGGGAAAAACCCCAGTAAGATGGCTTGGCACAGTGGCTGCAACAATGGGCTCAAATATAGCAAAGATTGTGAGGATGGTGCAGGACCAGACAGTGTTTTGTTCTGTTGTGCATAGAGTTATTGTGAGGCAGAGGCAACATGACATCACCTAACAACAGCAATGTATATAATTGTTGTTAGGTGTCACTGAGTTGTTTCTTATTCATACTAACCCCATGTACTACAGGGAAAAAAAAAAAAAAAAAAAACATTGCTCCATCTTATATCATCCTCACAATCATTGCTGTTTCAGCTCATTGTTGCAGCTGCTGTATCAATAATATTGTTGAAGGCTTTGATTCCCTTCCAGCCCTAGAAGATGATCTTCTGGCACTATATCAGAAAATGTTCCACTGCTATTCTAAGATTTTCACTATCCACTTTTTTAGAAGTAGATTGCTAGGTCCTTCCACTGAAACCTGTGTACTGTGTATAGCCCTGCTGGCATTTGAAATATCAGTGGCATAGCTTCCAGCATCACAGAAACATGCAAATCATCACAACATGACAGACTGAGAGGTGACCAGTGGAATAAAATAAGTATTTCAGTTAAACTCACCCAAAATATAAAAGTAAAGCTTATTGATCACATAAGGAAAACTTGGACACAGAAGTTACAAAATTTGATTTAATTGTCAACATTAAATCTAAAATAGAAAACTTTTCACTTCAGTTTACAACATTCCTGACACTTATCAAGTCATGTTCTTTACCCTCAGTAGTACTACTTCAGTGCTACTCAAAAATCATATGGTTTCTAAGAACGTATACTGACATCTATTCTCCCAGAAGAAAATCTCAAAACATGGGTCTATGTACAAAAAATTGTTTGGGAAGTGAAAGAGAAGTTAAAAAAGACACAAAAGGGCATGTTACCAATCCAATTACCATGATGAGCAAGTGACATTCAGTCTTCCTGTAAAATTTTGACGTGATGTTAAAGCTGACTCATATTGTTCTGACTAAAAGTCAAGAAAGCTGGAATGTAAGTGTTCTCTTACTCCCATTTAAAATTGACCTACAGCTGCTCCTGAAAGCACTGGATTCCTGGCATTTCTTGCTCTCCTCTTATGTGAACCAACAGAAAATCCATAGAAGAAAAGTCATAATTGCTTTGGAAAGGAAGTCATCACTATTAATAAGGATGGTGTCAGCTTTTTGTTTTTTTTTCCAGCTTAGTTTTATAGGAATAAAAATTTACTATAAAACTACCATAAAATTATGGTAATATTAGGGTCTGGAATATATGGTAGTCATTGGCTGGCAGTACAGTATTATTTCAGCCTTAAATCCTGGTGTTGATATGTTGTTGCTGTTAGGTGGCAACAAGTTGCCTCTGACTCACAGTGACCTTGTGTACAACAGAATAAGACACTGTGTAGTCCTGTGTCAGCCTCACGATCCTTGCTATACCTGAGCTCATCGTTGCAGCCACTGTGTCAATCCATCTTGTTGAAGGCCTTCCCCTTTTTTGTTGACTCTCTAATTTACCAAGCATGATAACTTTCTTCAGGGAACACGAGGCAAACATAACCCAAGTAGATGAGATGAAATCTGGCCATTCTCCCTTCCAAGGAGCATTCCAGCTGTGCTTCTTCTAGCACAGATTTGTTACTTCTTTTAGCAGACCATGGTTCTCTCAGTATTCTTTGCCAACACCACAATTCCAAAGCATAGACTCTTCTTTGGTCTTTCTTATTCATTGTCCAACTCTCATATGCATAAGAAGTGATCAAAAATAATACCATGGCTTGGGTTAGGCACACCTTAGTCTTCAAGGAGACATATTTGCTCTTGCACTTGAAAGAGGTCTTTGGCAGCAGTTTTTCTCAATTGCAATAGAAAGAAATACATCATAAATTTAGATTCCTTAGCATATATACATTTGATGAGGGACAATGATCAGTGTGTGTAATCTACAGAACATAATAAAATATATTGAGACATTAAATCACTTACAAATATAGTCTGTACTTTGGAGCATTTAGGGTCTATCACATAGATTATATCATAAAAGATGATTATTTAGTGAATTAATTTCCCAATGACTCCCTGTCTTGCCCTCATTGTATACTAAAAACATATCTGCTGAAAAACAAAATATTGCCCAATTTTACTAATCCACCAGACAGTGATATATATAATGATTATACTTACCATTTATTGAGTGTGTTCTCTGTAAAAAAGCACTGAACATATTTTACAAATATTACATAAACCATAAAGCACATATTAGCTTCATTTGCTAAGGAAATTAACAAAATTGAGATATTTTAACTCATTATCATCTGTTATCAAAACATATTACAGCCTATATTTGCTTATTTATTTAGTAACAGAATTGTAATATTCAGCTAACATTTACAAGATCTATTTACCGTTATAGATTTTTTTTTTTTTTTTTTTTTACAGCTTGTTCTGAAATCATGGGATTAAAGAAATGAAGAGTCAAGCTATTTAGGAAATATGGATAATTAGCAGAGTGATCATTAATTAAGAAGACATGTTGCTAGTCATCACAAAGTAGGCTGACTCATGGTGACCTTATTGTGCAGAGTAGAACTGCACTTCAGGAGGTTTTCAAGGTTAAGACCTTTTGCAAGCAGATCATCAGTGCATCTTCCAAGGCATCCATGGGTAGATTTGAACTGCCAATCCTTCAGCTTGTAGCCAAACATTTAATTATTTGCACCACCTGGAGTCACAGTGAGGCAAAAAAAGTTAACTGTTTAGGCTGATAACCAAAAGATTAAAGATTTGAGTCCATCCAGAGGCAACTTGGAAGAAAGGAGTGGTGATAGACTTAAGAAAACAGACATTGGAAACCCAATATAGTGCAGTACTACTCTTGGTTCTGCTGAGTTGGCTCCAACTCATAGGGACCCTATATATACAACAGAACAAAACACTGCCTGGTCCTGTACCAGCTTCACAACCCTTGCTGTACTTGAGCCCATTGTTGCAGCCACTGTGTTAGTCCATCTAGTTGAGGGTGTTCTCTATTTT
Organism: Orycteropus afer afer; assembly: GCF_000298275.1. Taxonomy (NCBI): domain Eukaryota; kingdom Metazoa; phylum Chordata; class Mammalia; order Tubulidentata; family Orycteropodidae; genus Orycteropus; species Orycteropus afer. Next base: position 2,638,368 of record NW_006921982.1, on the reverse strand, counting down.
TGCTGATCCTCCACTTTACAAAGCATGATATCCTTCTCCAGGGAATGATACCTTCTGATGATATGACCAAAGTAGGTGAGGCAAAGTCTGACTATTCTTGCTTCCAAGTAGTGTTCTGGTTCCACTTCATAGAGGATAGATTTGTTTGTTCTTCTCATATGGTATTTTCAATATTCTTCACCAACATCACAATTCAAAGCCATCAATTCTTCTTCAGTCTTCCTTATTCATTTTCCAGCTTTCACATGCATAAGAGGTGATTGAAAATACCATGGCTTATGTTAGGCACACCTTACTCTTCAAAGTGACATCTGTGGTTCTTAACACTTTAAAGAAGTCTTGCAGCAGATATGCCCAGCTCAATATGAGATCTGCTTTCTTGACTGATGCTTCCATGGGTGTTGATTGTGGATCCAAGTAAAATAAAATCTCTGGCGACTTCAATCTCTTCTCCGTGCTGCTTATTTGTCCAGTTGTGAGGATATTCATTTTCTTTATGCTGAGGTGTAATCCTTAGTGAAGACTATATTCTTTGATCTTCACTAGTAAGTGCTTCAAGTTACCTTCATGTTCAGCAAGAAGGGTTGTGTTATCTGCATATCACAAGTTGTTAACAAGTCTTCTTCCAATCTTGTTACTCTGTTCTTCTTCATATAGTCCAGCTTCTTGTATTATTTGCTCAGCATACAGATTTGTGATAGTTAAGTTGTGTATCAACTAGGCTGGGCCTGGTTTTGAGTGGCTGGACAGCTGGATGTAGTTATTCCCCATGATGAAACTGATAACCAACTCCATGGTAGGATCTACTGGAGCAGCAGAGCAGCTGCCTTAAGGATGTGGACTGCTTCCAGTATAAAAGAAGAAGCATTGAGAAAGGTCTCTGCAGCTTTTGGCCTGCATAGACTCTGCATTTGGCTGTCTTCATTCATTGGCCTGCCATGTTGTCTGTCTATCTGGGGACTGTTAATGGACTTGAATTAGAGGCTTGCCATGCTGCTTGATAATTTTGGGACTGTGCCATTTTATTTGTCAACCTTGGGTTTATATGCCTCAGCAGCCCAGAGCTTCCAGAGCTAAGAGATAACTCCAGCTTCAGTGGGCCAGGAGCAAGAGGAAGAACTGAAGCCCAATGTCAAGGGGCTTTCACCTAACCCCCAGAGCTGGCACTTTGAACTTGGACTTCTATCTTCCTAAACTGTAAGAAAATATATTCCTGTTTGTTAAAGGCATCCATTTGTGGTATTTTCTGTTAATGCAGCACTAGAGGACCAAAACAAGATTGAATAAGTAGGGTGAAAGGATACAACCTGAAGAATGCCTTTATTTTGTTTGAAAGACAGCATCTTGGTCTATGTACAGGTTCTTCGTGAGCACAATTAAGTGTTCTGAAATTCCCATTATTTGCAGTGTTATCCATGATGAATTATGATCTACACAATCTAATGCCTTCACATAGTAGACAAACATCTTTCTGATGTTCTTTGCTTCCAGCCAAGATGCATCTGACATCAACAATGATATTCCTCTTTCCATACCCTTTTCTGAATCCAGTAGAATTTTTGGAAGTTCTCTAATGATGCACTTTTGCAGCATTTCATAAATTATCTTCAGTAAATTTTACTTACATATGAATGATATTGTTTGATAATTTCCACATTCTGTTTGATCACCTTTTATTGGAATGAACATAAATATGGATCTCTTCCAGTTAGTTGGCCAGGTAGCTTTCTTACAAGTTTCTTGGCATAGATGAGCAAGCTTCTCCATGGGTGCTTTTGTTACTTTGTGCTGTTCTAACAGGAATATACCACAAATGGGATGGCTTACACAAACAGTAGTTTATTCTCACACAGTTTTGGTGGCCAGAAGTCCAAGTTCAAAGTGCCTGGCTCCAGGAGCTGGGTGAAAATCCCTTAACCTTATGCGTCAGCTCTGCCTCCTGCTTCTGGCCCACTGATGCTGAAGAATTTTCTTCACTCAGAGAGCTGCTGGCTGCTGAGAGTGATGAAAACAAAGTCAACAAGTAACAAGGCACAGTCCTGACATTACCAAACCACACAGCAGGTCATTGATGCAAATCCATTAAAAGACCTAAGATTGTCAGAGCATGGGAGGCTACTGACTGAAGACTCGGGTACATGCATGGTCCAAGTGTGTCAATAGGCTGTAGACCTTCCTCAAAGTTGCTTCTTATATACTGGAAGCAGCCCACATCCCTAAAGCAGCTACTCAGCTGTTCCAGTAGATTCTACCAATCTCATCATGGGAAATAACTACATCTAGCTATCCAGCCACTCAAAACCAGGCTCAACCAAGTTGACAAAAAACCTTAACTACCACAATAGGTATTCCATCAATTTATAGAGTTTTGCTTTTTGCTAATTTCTTCAATGCAGCTTGAAATTCTTCCTTCAAAACCATTGGTTCTTGATCATATGCTACCTCCTCAAATCACTGAAAATCTACAAATTCTTTTTGGTTCAGTGACTGTATGTATTCCTTCCATGCTCTTTTGATGCTTCCTGCATCATTCAATATCTTGACTGAGAATCCTTCAATATTGTAACTCTAGGACTGAATATTTTCTTTAGTTCTTTCAGCTGAAAAATGCTGAGGATGTTCTTCTTTTTCAGTTTTCTAACTTCAGGTCCTTGCACATTTCATTATAATAGTTAACTGTGTCTTCTCAAGCTGCCCTTTGAAATTTTCTGTTCAGCTCTTTTATTTCAATATTTCTTCCTTCTGTTTTAGCTACTCTCCATTCAAGAGCATGTTTCAGAATCTCATCTGATAACCATTTTAGTCTTTTCTTCCTTTCCTGTCTCTTTAATGACCTTTAGCTTTATTCATGCACAATGTTCTTGATATCCTCCCAACAACTCATCTGGTCTTCCGTCATGATGTTGTATGTGTTAAGGCCATTATTCAAAAGTCTCTAAATTCAAGAGGAATATATTCAAGGTCATATTTTGGTTCTTGTGGATGTGTTTTAATTTTGCATATGAGCAATTGATGATCTGTTCTACAGTCAGTACCAGGTCTTGTTTGACTGAAGATATTGAGCTTCTCTATCACCTCTTTCCACAGATGTAGTCAATATGATTCCTGGGTATTCCATTTAGTGAAGGCTACTTGTATAGCTGCTGTCCATGTTGTTGAGAAAAGATATTTGCAATGAATAGATTGATTGTTGGTCTTACAAAATTCTATCATGTGATCTCCAGCATAATTTCTATCACCAATGTTATAATTTCCAACTACTGATGATATTTCCTTGTTTCTAACTTTTGCTTTCCAATCACCAGTTATAATCAATACATCTTGATTGCATTTTTGGTCAATTTCAAATTGCAGAAGTTGGTAAAAGTTTTCAGTTTCTTCATCTTTGATTTTAGTGGTTGGTGCATAAATTTGAATTTCATTAGTATTGACCGGTCTTCCTTGTAGACCAGTCAATAAAACACTGGTAAACATCTTTATGCTAATCTCTGCTTCTCTATATTGCTGACATCAGCAATGATATCTCTTGTTCTATGTTATTTTCTGAATCCAGCTTGATTTTCTGGCATTTCCTTATCCATGCACTGGTGCAACAATCTTTGAATTATTTTCAGCATCATTTTACTTGTGTTATATTAATGATATTGTTCAATAATTTCTGCATTCTGTTGAATCACTTTTTTTGGAATGATCACAATTATAGATCTCTTCCAGTCCATTTGCCAGGTAGCTGTCTTCCAAATTCCTTGGCATAAACAAGTGAGTACTTCTAACATAGCATCCATTTGTTGAAACATCTCGATTGATACTTGTCATTTTCTGAACTTTGTTTTTTTACCAATGTCTTCATGGTAGCTTTGACTTCTCCCTTAAGTATGGCTGGTTCTTAATCACACATTACCTACTGAAATGGTTGAATATTAAACAATTCTTTTCGGTGATTCTGTTAATTCTTGCAATCTTCTTTTGATGCTTCCTGCTCCATTCAATATTTTGCCCATAGAATCCTTCAATATTGTAACTCTAAACACTGGTGTTCAATGCAGCAAGTCTATTCTTCAGATGGTCTGTAAGTTCAGGTGTGATATATTCAAGGTTGTATTTTGGTTTTCATGTACTTGTTTGAATTTTTTTAAGGTTCAACTTAAGTTGCATTGTGGAAATTGTCTTCAGTGGTTCATTTATTGACCTCAATACAACAGTGTGAAAAATATTCTATGGAATATAACTCCAAAAGATCTATGAGACCATAAAACATAGAAAAAGATTGATGGCCTCCTTTTTAAAATGTGATGACAAAGTTTATGAATATCTGAATTCTACTGTTATAAAAAAAATTTAAGAGTTGTCTATAAAAGTATTATTCAATGTCCTGAATTTTCCCATATATGAGAATTTATTATAAGTCAAGATGCACAGAATGGAATATGTTTTCACTTTGATTTTTGAAAGGTATTTGCAGAAATGTAAAAGATGGAAGAATCTTGAAAGTTACAATTTTCACTTTTAAGGATAGACTTCAAATTTAAAAGTTTAATAAAATATTTATGGCAGTTAGGTCTCATCTCATTCTGAACTTTTAAAATGGTCTGGTCATCAAAGAACAGAGGACAAAGTCATGAGAAAAGAAAGGAGCTAACTTATGCCATGGAAATCTGTAGAGATGGTAGTCATCCCAAGGTATTATAGATCTAACAATACTAATTAATGCTTGCTCTTTCAGACACTGCCATAGTATCAGATTTTTCAAGCCAAAAATCTCAGGTTTAACATTCAAAAGATGTTTTAAACTAACTTTTCAACAATTTGGTAATTAAATTAGCCATGTTTAAAATCACCAACATTTTTAATAAGCAGAAAGGGATATTTGTATTAATGGTTTTTCTTTTGCTCTTTTGTTTTACATAACTGACAGGTTTTTGTTTGTTTGTTTTCTTAAAGCCAAGGGTAATATCACATTCTCAAAAGAAGGTTACACTTGTTTTGTATTGGGTTCTAAATTGATCGTGACAGATACCTCAGATAACAGAAACTTACAGAAGCAAGGTATTTGTTTCATATAAATAAAAGGACTAGTACATTAACTCTATTCTATAGTCATACAGATAGGAAATAAATTATACAATCTTAAATTTGAGAAAGAGAATAGTTCTTTATTTAATTTAGCTACCTACTTTACTTTCTAGAAAGCTATCTCAAATACCCATGTAGCAATATTATCTTAATTCTTCTGACTCAGAAACAGCTGTATGAATTTAAGTAGAAAGGCTTAGTAAAAAAGGTGAAAAATTCTAAAAACCAGCCTGTATTGTATTGAATTGAACTAACTGTTAGGAAAACTTCAGTGTTTGAAACATGTATGTTATATTCAAGAATATTTACACTTTTTTGGGAAAAGAAAACGCTTACTTATTAATTATAGTTATTCCTATTGCTCTCAAAATATCTCCTACCAGTAATCAGTGATATAATATGATTTTAACAGTTCAAAAAAAAAAAAAAAAGAGAGTGAGCTATTTCAGTTCTTTCAGAGTAAATCATACATATTAAAACTAAATTGTTATTCTGAATTCCTCTCTGACTCATAAAGAGCTTGAGCATTATCTCCCCCACTGCGACACAGTGAATTTCTTAACATGACTCTTCTAGCCATAGTCCTTATAATATACTCTCACCAAGTGACTGGATGGGACTATGCAAATGCAAGGTGCTTTTGGCCCACCAAGGAAATTGGATAACTTGTTAATAATGTAAATAAGGTGCATGGCACCCTTGTGGGGTGAAAACATACAAATAATATATTTGGAGCCCTAACATGAGGATTGATTAGTTTTGCTATCACACTAGGCTTAAAATGAGCCATCCCAGAGGCAGAAAGGGGGATTTCACTACCATCAAGAGAGTAAAAATGGGAGTGGTGCACAACCTTTGGATTGTGATCCCTACACTGATTCTCTTCAATCCAGGAGACAGAGAGCTATGACACCATAGATCATGAAAAGCAGTAGCAGAGAAATGTAGCAATAGATGCAGCAGCACAAGACAGAGTGGTGGGTTTCCCAGTCTATGGAGGAAGAAAACTGAGTGCTTTAAGACAAAAGGCTTGCTGGCAGAGTGGGATGCCTCTCTGGGCCCTAACACTTAACCAAGCAGGGCAGAGGCCAAGGGGCCACAGGATTGAGAGGTTGAGACCAGAGAGAAGCATGCCTATGACACAACAGAGAAATAATTGTTCTGATCAAAAAATTGTATTCTGGGCATTCCCATTCCTGAATTGTAACCTTTTACTTCCCCAATAAACCCCATAATCTTGAGTGTTGTTAAGTATCAGACTACTAACCAAAAAGATGGTGGTTTGAACCTACCCAGTGGCTCCACAGGAGAAAAACCTGGTAATCTGTTTCCATAAAGATTATTGTTGTTGTTAGGTGTCGCTGAGTCAATTCTGATTCATAGCTATCCCATGTACAACAGAACAAAACTGTCCAATCCTGCACCATCCTCATAATCTCTGCTATACTTGGGCCCATTGTTGTAGTCACTGTGTCAATTCATTTCAATGAGGATGTTCCCCATTTTCTCTTACTCTCTACTTTATTAAGCATGATGCCCTTATTATTGGTCCCTTCTGATAACATGACCAAAAGTATAAGAGATAAAGTCTAGACATTTTCACTACTAAAGAGCATTCTGGAAGTACTTCTTCCAAGACATATTTGTTTGTTCTTCTGGTAGTCCATGGTATATTCAATATTCATCACCAACACAACAATTCAAGTGTATCAATTCTTCTGCAATCTTCCTTATTCATTGTCTAGTTTTCACATGCATATGAGACTACTGAAAGACCTTGGCTTGGGTCAGGCTCACCTTAGTATTCAAAGTGACATTCCATAATGGTTACTCCTAGAAAACTGTAAGGCTCAGTTCCATTGTGTCACATGGAGTCATTATGAGTCAGAATTAACTCTTAAGCATGCAACAACAGAAATATGCCAAGAAATCTAGTGGAAAAAATGGACAACATAAAACAGATGGGTAATGTAAGCAGAGAAATGAAAATAATCAAGAGAAATGCTAGAATAAAAAAAATTGTATCAGAAATAAATATCATCAATAAGTTCAGTAGTGTACAGTGAAGAATCAGTGAGCTTAAAGATATATCAGTGAAAATACCCCAAAAGCAAAAACAAAGAGAAAAAAAAATAATTTTAAAATAAAAAACAGAAAATAACATCCACAAAATTTTAGACAATTACAAAAGTTACAACATTCACCTAATTTAATACCAGGAGAAGAGAGAGAAAATGTACATACATATGTTTATAGATATATACACATGAAGTAATAATGAGGGATAATTTCCCATAATTAGTGACTTAAACCAAACCAAAAATCTGGGAATCTCAAAGAACACCAAGAAAAATAAAGGATATGTATGTGTACGTGTGTGTGTGTGTGCACCCCATTCCAGCATCCTCAAAACTCAACTCATTCTAGCATCTGTTTTACATCCCAAATCTCATCTTCTGAATAATCTAAATCATGTATGGAAGGATTCTCTGTATGGTCTACCCACTGGTAAAATTTCTATGCATCAGTGGATCTGTGAAACCTGACATACAAGTTATCATTTTCCAAAGTACAATGGTGGAATAGGCATAAGGTGGACATTCCCATTTCAAAAAGAAGAAATTAGAGGGAAAAAAAGAATTAATGGATATAAAAGAAGTTTGGAAAACAGAGGGAAAATTTCATCATATTTCAATGCTTGGATAAACCTCTGTTCTCCAGGTTCATCTGGATGGTGTCCTTGCCCTTAGGAATCTGGGGGCAGCCCTGTCTCCATATTATGGCTGACAGACCCTAGATCCTTGGCCCTATTTTATTATCCCTGGGAATTAGTTCCAATATGTTAGTCCACTGTGATTTAGCTCCATCTCTTTGGATTTAGACATACTCTTGTTTTTATAGTCCATCTTGTCAAAGATCCTCCCCTCTTTGTCCTTGGTAGTCATGTTCTCCAGGCCCACAGAAGTGGTGGCTCCACCCATTGAAATCAAGGTGGTGGTCCCACTCTGAAGCCTAGGTACTTGTCTCACCCTCTGAATCTGAGGAAGCAACAGCCCTGTTCACCGTGTCCTTGCTCACAGTCTTATTTGTCTCTGAACTGCTCTCCTAATCATCCTTTTTTGTTCTTGATGGTCAACAGATGTTCAAAGCCAAGTTACTTCATTTGTCATTCCTTGCCCATAGAATATCAAGAGGAAGAGAGCTTTCCTTCATTTTATCCAATCTCTGTTCACTTCAGTTTAAGTGAACATAGTGGGTTGAACCAAAAGGCCACATAACTTATCTCTTTCGCAAATAGTTGTTCAGCTACCTATTTGGTGTTCTCACTAGAGCATATATTCTTACTTTTCACCACAATATTTTCTAAATCTTCATATTCTAGTTTCTTTTTGCTTAACAGTTCATTCCTAAAATTTATATTTTTTCCTTTAATATTTTACTATGAGCTGCATGGAGAAACCAGATTGCCTATTCAAGATCTTGCTTAGAAGTCTCCTCAGCAAATATACAAGTTTATCATTTATAAGTTCTGCTTTCCACAAAACATTCTTCGTACAGAAATACATAGAATCACCAAAAACGCCCTGAAACTAATAAGCAATTACAGGAGAAAACAAAGTGTATAAGAGTCAACTACTTTCCTATGAAAATTAAAATTTGAAATTAAAACACACTATTTACAGTAACACAAAAAATATTTATTATATGTCGGATCTTCAGTGATGACACAGGCAGACATACTACCCAGATCAGCTATAATATGACCTGAGAAACCAAGTGAAGCAAGTACAAGTAACAATCCTGGAACCCTGAACTTAAAAGAAAGGATAAAAGAAGTAGATCAAACACCAATTAGAAGAAGAAACTGAATGAAAACAACACACAGGAGACATATGGAGCAGTGAATTGCTAATTGGTCCAACAATGTGTGGCTATTTTGAATTATTGAAAGCAGCCTCCCAACTAGGGTGGAAACAAGGTAACTGACTAGACTCTCCCAGGAATTCAGCAGTGTCCACACTGGTAACCAGTGAGCAGACAGGTGTGACTTAACCCTTTACACCCCATATCCCAGTGACTGAAAATGTGGCTGCCTCCCTATCTTTACCTACTCATTGGCCAGTGATGCAACCCTCTCACCACCCCTGACTTAAATGATGGTCTGTCCAATATGACTTCCTCCATCCATCCACTGTGTCCCTAATTTTCATGTCCTGAGACACTCTTTTAAAGAATGAGCAAAGTCTTCCCAGTGTCATTGAGGTCGAAGAGGTACTCACTCGTGAACTGAGCATTGTGCATCTGACAGTTCCACAGAGGAGATGCATGCTACCATGAAACAGGAACTCAAGATGAGCAACCTCTGCATCAGACAACATGCAAATAGGCCAGTTGCATATTGAAAAGCTGCCACCTCTGCAATTAAGGCACGAGCACCTGTGGATTTGGCACTAGTACTCTGCCACCCAAACAGCTGATGGTGCGCACATCTGCAGACTAGGTTTTTTGTTATTATTATTTTCTTTTATTTAGCTTTCTGGGTGTTTTTGTTCTATCTTGTCGAAGCAGCAAGCCTTCCAACTACACATCTTCTGCTGCCCCAACTACAGGGTGAGTGTCTATACTCATTCCTGCACTACTTGATTGACAATGGACAGTAGCCAATACCATCCCAGTCTGCTTTCAATTGCTCTGCACAAACAGTGAACAGAGGCCTGTCCACATATTTCCATCATTATCACACTCATCAGGAGAAAGAAGGTGATTGCCTACGTCTTGTCAAACTAGCAAGAAAAGTAATATGTTGGCCCAGATGTATTAAAATAAAATAAAGCAAATATCCTGTGCAAAAGACAGTAACACACAATCATCAAATAAACATAACAACACTACAATAGTTTGCAAACGACAAGCTCAGTTGACACAAACAAACAAGACAATGCACTTCAAACAAGTGAACAAAACATAAAGCCAGAAAACATTCCTGACAAAGAAATGGTATTGAAATGATTTGATAAGGAATTCAAAAGAATTATTCTTAAGAAAGTTCAACACATTAAGAAGGTGGATTGACACACTGGGTACAATGAGGGACTCAGGTATAGTAAGGATCGTAGAGCTGGCACAGGACTGAGCAGTGTTTCATTCTTACACAGGGTCTCTATGAGTCAGAGATGATCTGACAGCATCTAAAACAACATAAAGTAGTCCCAAGAAAAAGAACAGAGAAGCCGAACAGTGAAACAGAATAGGGAACCTAGGAATAGACCAACACAAATATAAAAAAAAAAAAAAAATCACTGCCATGGTGTGGATTCCAACTCATAGCAACACTTTCTTGAGTTTCTGAGTGCTATCTCTAAGGAAGTAGATTACACAGTCTTCCTTCCAAGAGGTGGCTGGTGGGTTTGAACTAGCAGCCTTCTGGTTATCAGTCAAATGCCAAATTCAAATATAGTCAAGTGATATTTCGACCAAGTAGCAAAGGAAATAATGGAGGAAAAATAGCCTTTTCAAGAAATAATGCTTGAAACATTGGACATATATATGCAAAAGTATCTAGAAAAAGAGCTCACATATTTCATAAAAATTAACTCAAAAAGGATTTTAAATAGACCTAAATATAAAATTCAAATCTATAAAAGTCTATAACATAGACAATCTCAGTGCATTGCTGTTGGTAATAAATCTTTAAATACAACACATTCCATGAAAGAAAATAGCAAGGTTAAACTTTATTAAAATTAAAAAGTTTTGCTCTGTGAAAGACACTCTTAAAAGAATGAAGATAATCCATAGACTGAGAAAATATTTGCAAAGCACGTATCTGATAAAGGTGTTGTGTCCAAAAGATACAAAGACCTCTTAAAACTTAACAATAAGAAAACAGAAAACCCAATTACAAAATGGGCAAAATATTTGAAGAGACACCTCATCAAAGAAGATACATTATTGGCAAATAAACAGGAAAATATGTTCATCACATATCATTAGGGAACTGCAAATTAAAGCAATGAGATACTCCTATATAAGTATTAGAATGGTTGAAATTAATAATGATAATAATAAAAATTTTCAGTACCAAAAGCTGGTGAGGTTAAAGAATAACAGAAATGCTCATTTATAGCTAGAGAAATCAAGAAATGTCACAGAAACTTTCTAATAAAGTTTAGAAGACAGTCTTATGGAGCTAAAGACAGTCTTAGCATATGTCCAATAATCATACTCTTAGATATTCATAAACCTATGATGAAAACATATGTCTACATAAAATCCTGCATACAAGTATTTATAGTTGCTTTATTCAATATTGTCAAAAACTGGAACTAACCAATGTATCCTTCAATAAAAGAATGGATAAACAAACTTTGGTATATTCATACAATGGAATATTCAAAAAGAAATGAGTTATTAAGTTATGAAAGCACAAAGAAATCTTAAATTCATATTGTTGAAGAAAGAAGCCAATCTGAAAAGGCTACATGCAGCATGACTAACTATACGGCATTTGGAAAAAAGGCAAAACTACAGAGGCAATAAAAATATACTAGCTGCCAGGGATTCTGGGGGAAGGAGAGGGATGAAAAAGTAAAGCACAGGACATTGTTAGGGTAAAACAATTCTGTATTAAACTGTTATGTTGTATACACATCATCATGTATTCCTAAAAATCTACAGAATTGTACTATACAAAGAATGAATTTTAATGTAAACTATGAATGATAGTTGATAATGGTATATCAATATTACTTCACTGATTTAACAAACATACTACATTAATGCATAATGTTAATAACAGGGAAAATTATGGTAAGATACAGCATGGCTGTGGGTTGGATATATAAAACCTTATGTTCTATCTGGAGCTCCGGTAGCATAGTGCCTAAAGCACTTGACTGCTAACCAGAAGCCTGGTGGTTCAAACCCACCAGCCCATTCCTCAGAAGGAAGGTTGGGCAATCTACTTTCATAGTGATACTGCCTCGGAAGCCCAAGGAGGCATTGATATCTATGAGTTGGGTCTGACTCGATGGCAGATAAAAACAACAACATGTTAGATCTGCTTAATTTTTCTGTAAATATAAAACTGCACCTATACATAAAGCCAGGAACTCGGACAGAAGAGCAGTCAGCTCCAGGGTTACAGGTGAGGAGAGACAACTCAGGGATGCCCAGAGTAGCAGGCCGGAAGAGCAGGAGAAAGGGGATAAAAGCCTTGAACCTGGA
>NW_006921982.1:2621008-2623343 GCF_000298275.1 Orycteropus afer afer | reverse complement strand
AGGCAGGCCTTCAACGAGATGGATTGACATGGTGGCTGCGATGATGGGCTCAAGTATAGCAGGGATTGTGGGGCTGGCGCGGGATCAGACAGTGTTTCGTTCTGCTGTGCATGGGGTCACTATGAGTCAGAAATGACTCGACGGCACTTAACAACAACAACAACAATATATAATGCCTATTAATTATTGGCAAGAGGTCTGGTGGCATAGTCCCTAAGACATTTGACTGCTAACCAGAAGGTTGGTAGTTCAACCATGCCACTCTGTGGAAGGAAGACTGAGCAATCTACTTCTGTAGATTTACTCCCTCAGAAACCCAATGGGGGTCACTATCAGTCAGAATCAACTCGATGGCAATGAGTTTGTTTATTATTATTATTATTAATTATTGGCAGCTATGGTGGCATAGGAGTTAAAGTATTCAGCTACTAATCAAAAGGTTCCCCCCCACCCCCACTGCTCCACAGGAGAAAGATAAGGCAGTGTGCTTCTGTAAAGATTTACAGTCTTAGAAACCTTATGGGACATTTCTACTCTGTCCTATGGGATCACTGTGAATTGGAATCCACTCAATGCCAGTGGGCTTGATTTTGTTTCATTAATTACTGAAAAAGCAAAAGACATTGCTTTTCCTTAATTCATCTATCTCATCTGTTTCTGTGCCTTTCTTCATGCTGTTTCTTCTGCCAATACTGACCAATGCATTTCTGACTGTTTACATCAATAATATCCTTAAAACTGTGATCCAAATGTGTCTCATCTTTGAAGTACACCCTACTCTCCTTTGTGCTATGTGTTATTCTAGATGCTTTGTGTCCACAGATAATTTATATACCTGAAAATATTTGAAAAAATTTATGATTCCTTTATAAAGTGTGAGGAGCTCTGGAGACAGTGCTGAAGGCATTTGACTATTAACCAGAAGACTGGTGGTTCAAACCCACCAGCCATTCCATGGAAGGAAGATGGGGCAATCTGTTTCTGTAAAGATTTACCACCTTGGAAACACAGTGGGTGTTGGTATGAGTCAGAATCGAATTGATGGTGGTGAGTTTATTTATTTTTTAAGTGTACCGACAAGGTGCCAACCATGTGCTATGGACTTTACCCACATGACCACCAATCTGTGCAATAATCCTGAGAAGAAGGAACATGTATTTTCAATTGATGAAAAACGGAGCTCAAAAAGAATGGGAATTAACTCATAGCTTGAAATTGAAAGATAAGGATTCAAATTCAGTCCTTAATGATTTAACACTCATCTCTTGCCATTGTGCTATGTCCACTCTTTAAACCCTATTTTTATACAAATAATATGCACCTTATACTATTATGCAAACCACACAACTCCTTTGCTTGTTAGTTCCTTGCATGTGCTATATGCATTTTATTTGTGTGTGTGTTATTTACATAAATGCATTATATGTGAAAAATACAGTATGTCCCTTCAAAGGGGGGAATATCTTTTACTTCATCTGTATTCTTCAACTTATTCATAATAATAATTAATTCATAATAAAATGTTCAAGCCCAAAAGCTGAGGCACAAGATTTTATCATCAACTCTTATACACAATTTCTTGGAGTAATTACTGAAATTTAAATGTTTACTAACATAATATCACATACAAACATGAACACACATACACATGCACAGTTTTTTGCAGATTCAGAAATATCATAATAAGCAATAGAAAAGTGGTCAAAGGTGACCACATTTCATTTTCAGTGTAGTTTGTTTTCTTTGAAATATAAACTTCAGAAGAATTTCTCCAAGTGTCAATAAAGGACCACTTTCATCAAATCAATTGGCAAAATTGCCTAAAATGCAGATTCTTGGCTCAACCCAAAATATGCTGTCAGAATATCCAAAGTTATACTCCAGTAATCTACATCTTTAACTGATATTTGAGACCACTGGATTAAATATTATATCAGCTTTAGAATTTGAGGCATTGTTAAATAATGTAAAATGACAGTCAGGTGATTTTACCAGAGGCTTCTTTGCTATTGGCAAGATTTGGGAAACATTAATGCAAGGATGCCCATACCCATCATGCAGTGAAATATGACTGATGCTTATAATTCTATCCCTACAGTCACTCTCTTCTCACAGATTATTTTATGGTTTTAAATTAGTAACTTATTTTCTTTTATGTGCTCATTAGTACTAATGAATAATGACTTAATCACTTCCTTATTTGCATCTAATCATATAAAGTTCTTCAGTAAATCCAAATATTTTAGATTGGCATATTTGGGAATTAAAGTTTGTTCTCTTAAAAATTCAATCATTATCATTTAGCATTTTTAGGGTTTTGATGGAAGAAGAAAAA
>NW_006921982.1:2612903-2620908 GCF_000298275.1 Orycteropus afer afer | reverse complement strand
CATTTGGGGAAGTCAATCTTGAGAATATATTTTTTAATATTTATTTTCCCAAATATTTATTGGATGGGGCTTTGTGAGCCAAACATTTTAGAAACCAAAAATGTTAAATTATAATATTTTATGAATTAATATTTTTTGCAAGTACAGAAAACTCAGCTGCAAATGAACTCAACAAACAAAATGTATGTGTGTGTAATATATATAAATAAAGCTATAGAAATGTATATACATTCTTTTAGTATAATAGAACAATAAACACCTCTTGATAGGTGCTATTCTATCAAGAGTATCATGATACTTTTCTCCAGGTCCTGCTCTACTTTTTATCAGTTTTATTTCCAGGAGCATTCCTCTCATAGTGACCAGAGTGGAGGCCATGACAGAATCTGCTCATTCCATAAGATGTAGAAGAGAGGGCATTTATTCTGGTCCCATTATAGGACAGAGAAAAAGTGCTTTTTAAAAAAGCCTCTGATAATGTATCATTGTGTATCACTGGCCTGAACTAGGTCATGTAGTTGCATTTTCGTGCATCAATTAATGTAATAGTATTAAGGTGGGGCCGTGGGAATGAAATATGAACTTTTACTTGAGGATTTCAGTGACCACTCCTTAGTTAATAATGGAGCCCATCCTACTGAAAATCTGTGGCTGAGAATGAGGAGTGAATTCCCAAATAAACACACAGATAGCATTAACAGAAAATAAGGGAAATGACTGATGCAGAGGGGAAAAAAAACATCCACAACAAAACTTACTGCATAATGAAATGCTAATTACTTTTAAGATAAAATATATGGGCATATCTAAAAAACTTTCTAAACTAGTGGTAAAAACAGAGTTTTCCATGTAAGTTTTGAAGTTAAATATAATTTCTGTTGCATATATAGAAAAAGTTATTTAAATAATATTGGGCAACCTAGAGGCCCCAATATGGAACTCTTTTGCAAACAGATTATTTATTGATCACAGACTAATTTAGTAATTAAATTAAAGTATATGAAAGGTTAATATTCATAAGGTCAGTTGTTCCTAGTCTCCACAGATGTTATAACCAGGCAACATGTTTTCAGACTAGAGCAGGAAAAGCTTATACATAACCAAAGAAAGATTTTCCTGTGAGTGGGTTTATTAAACCTTGAATGCACTTTTAAGAGAGGCTCTGGAATTTACTCTGGAGAGCTACATAAAACAAACAAACAAAAAGAAAATTCTTACAGTATTTTTTTTTCCCCCTCACTAACATTTTCTTGAGGAACCAGTGCATAGACCAAGAGGCTGTCCTTTGAATAGAACATGGGAACACTGCATGGTTTAAAATCAAGAAAGGTGTATATCATGGTTGCATCTTTCACCATACTTATTCAATCTGTATGCTGAGCAAATAATCCAAGAAGCTGGACTATATGAAGTGC
Organism: Orycteropus afer afer; assembly: GCF_000298275.1. NCBI lineage: Eukaryota > Metazoa > Chordata > Mammalia > Tubulidentata > Orycteropodidae > Orycteropus > Orycteropus afer. Next base: position 2,619,493 of record NW_006921982.1, on the reverse strand, counting down.
GTGGGATTAGGAATGGAGGGAGAATCATTAATGACCTGCACCATCATTATACACTGATGATACAACTCTGCTTGATGGAAGTGAGGATGATTTAAAGCACTTACTGATGAAGATTGAACACTACAGTCTACAGTATGGATTATACCTCAATATAAAGAAAATAAAAATCCTCACAACTGGACCAATAAGCAGTATTGTGATAAATGGAGAAAAGATTGAAGTTATCAAAGATTTCATATCACTTGGTTCTACAATCAACACCAATGGAAACAACAGTCAAGACAGCAGACAACATATAGCATAGGGGAAACCTGCTGCCAAAGACCTCTTTAAAGTGCTGAAGAGCAAAAATATCTTCTTGAAGACTAAGGTGAGCTTGACACAGCAATGGTATTTTCAATTGCCTCATATGCATGTGAGAGCTGAGCAATGAAAAAAGACCCGAAGACGAGTTGACACTTTTGAGTTGTCGTGTTGGAGAAGAATGCTCAAAGTACCATAGACTGCTAAAAGAACTAACAAATCTGTCCTGGAAGAAGTGTAGCCGGAATACTTCTTGGAAGTTAGCATGGCCAGACTTCACCTCACTTACTTTGGTCATGTTGTAAGAAGGGACCATTCCCTGGGGAAAGATATCATGCTTGGTATTGTGGAGAGTCAATGAAAAAGGGGAAGGCCCTCAACAAGATGGATTGACACAGTGACTACAACAACAGGCTCAGGTATAGCAAGGATTGTGGGGGTGGCACAGGACCAGGAGGTGTTTTGTTCTGCTGTAGATAGGGTTGCTATGAGTTGCAGATGACTCAATGGCACCTAACAACAAAAATAACCATACTATTCAAGGAAATCTTGTTTAAAGGATGAGCTGGACTGGACAACTTTTTAAATAAGCTCAATGAAACCTGGAAGAACCTGAACTTGACAAGAGTGTCTTGTTTTTCTGGGTCTCTTTGGCAGGGTGTTTACCCCCACTTTTCTATTGCTCATTATTAAGAATCCTACCTCATAAACACCCAGTGAGATTTTCTTCTCTGACAGATTTCCACTTTATACAGGTTTTACTGTATTTAATAACCACTGATTTTTTTTTAAGTTGATATTTTACCCTGGAAAATATCAACTGCAGATAGACTAAAACAATACAAATTCTTTTCCAAACAGAATTTAATTTCCAATTCATCATTGTTGTTGTTGTTGTTGTTGTTATGTGCCGTCGAGTCGGCCCCGACTCATAGCGACCCCTCCTTGGGTTTCCGAGGCAGTATCACTACGGAAGTAGGATTGCCCAACCTTCCTTCCGAGAAGTGGCTGGTGGGTTTGAACCGCCAGCCTTCTGATTAGCAGTCAAGTGCTTTAGCCACTATGCTACCAGAGCTCCCTAATTCCTCATTAGGAGTAATATATCAGTGAGAAATAGAAGATTTTATTTTAGAGATTACAGCAAATGTTTCTTAAAGTATCGGTTTAAAAATCTTATATTTAAATCATTACATCTTAAATAAAAACCATTCAGCACATAAATACATCGGTTACAGGATTTTCAGAAAGTGAGGATAATTCATTCGATGAAATTAAGAAGCTTATTCTAAAGGCAAAAAACCCACCATTTTCAGTTATGTGCAATTTAAATCACATTAGCATACATTAGTCATATTACAAACCACAATTCAATTCTGCTAGTTAGGGAAATTGTGTCAAGTAATTATTGGATATAGCATTACAGTTACTGCTCACAGTTATGCATGTCTCCCATTGAGAAAGTAGCACTTATTTTAGAAGCAAAACGTGAAGCAAAAATATTACAACTGGCAATCAAATGTCTTTTAGAATCAATACATTTGTTTTCCTTTTACCTCTGCAATACTTTTACATTTCAATCATTGTGTTCTGACGATGCATAAATGGTATCCTACAACCAACATTTTTATTTTTACCCTGTTAAAGCAAAGGCCCATGATAGCAGTGAAGTAAATAACTCTTTTCACATTGGCAACTATAGATTATGGAAATAAAGTCTTTGAATATCCATCATTTATCCATGGCAACAAATATTAGAGATGTTTTTAGAAGATGGAAACTTGGAAATGGAGTTTTGGATTTTCATGGCTATTAAGGAATATTGTTCATCTGAAATAGATAATTAATTTGGCACTAATAAATAATAGAATTTAATTGAAATAACAACAAAAAATATTTAGTTTTGGTTTTTGAGTCATAAATTTAGTGAAAAAAATACTCTGAGTGGTGTCTTATAGCACAAATGAATGAACAGCAAATGATGGTTATTATTTTACTGAAAATTGTCTAGCAAGAAAGGGTATGTACCAAAAATTATTGATTAACACAGTGGCACTGAGGGAAAAAAATCAATTAAATTTAAAAAAAAGAAAGAAAAAGAAAAAAGAATCAGTATTAATGCAAATATATAGAAATGAATAAAAATTCATTTTCTATGATTAATTCAGGTAACCACTGCCAAACATATTAGGAACTGCAAAAGACTACCAGAACACTCTAAGAATCCTGATGTAATACAGAAATTATTCTTACTTAGAGAAAATTGCACCATATAGCTAATACAAGATTAGTGAAGTACCCTCATCTATGATTTATAAAAAGGAGATCTGGTGGCACAGTAGTTAAAGCATTCTGCTGCTAACCAAAAAGTTGGTGGTTCAAACCCACCAGCAACTCCACAGGAGAAAGATGAACCAGTCTGCTTCCATAAAGATTTACAGCCTGGGAAATCCTATGGGGCAGTTTCACTCTGTCCTATGGGCTGCTAGGGAGCTCTGGTAGCATAATGCCTAAGGCACTTGACTGCTAACCCATGAGTCACTCCTCGGAAGGAAGGTTGGGCAGTCTACTTCTGTAGTGATACTGCCTCAGAAACCAAGAAGGGGTGGCTATGAGTCAGGTCCGACTGGATGGCACATAACAACAACACCATAGGGCTGCTATGAGTTAGAATCGACTCAATAGCAGTAGTTTTAGTTTGGGTGCAGTTTTAAGGAATTTTGACACAAGATTATCTGAATCACAAAAGCAGTGATAGCCTATTCTGCCTCTTTAGATGATTTTTTAAAAACATATTTCATGTAAACAAATCCTACATCCTTTGCTTTCTGTTTTCAGCTCTACTTAAGTTATATATTTACTGATTTTATCACACAGTGATTTAAAATTTCATCCATAACTATTAATACTGTTTTGATTATTAATAATAAACTGCTTTGGAATCTTATAGGTAGAAAACCTCTTGTGTACCTTTGCAAAATAATCAAAGTTCACCAACAGAGCACTGAACATTGCTTTATTTTGATTTAAGTGCTCTGCAGCACAGCTGAGAATATCTGCTTTGAGAACTCTGGACTGCATTGGTCTGTGTGTGAACTCCCAGGTCCTCAGGGGAGCTACTTAGCAGGTAATTCAGCAACATCTTAAGGACTGTCCCCACCACTGAAGTTTCTACCTGAGTAGAAATTCACTCTGGGTGTAAGTCTTTTTCTTGATTGACTCCAGTGATAAAAGTCAGACTGGCTACTACAGTGAAGAGTAACATAATTCATTCTGAGAACACCTATGGTTATATGAGACAAATTCTGCAGCCTGTTACAAAATTCCTGAATATGGCAGCATGATTATGACTCCTTACATTCAGAAATGACCTAAATGCATGATGAAGAAAGATGTTTTATCTCCTTTAGGCAACTATTTGTGTAGAATTGGACTTCAAAGTAATATGTAAATGAAAGATAGAGACATATGTCAAACATTGGAATGAAAACAATTATTTTCAATATATATTTGTCACAATACTATTAGTTCTTTTACTTAAATATATCACTTCCATTTAAGTGGTTAATGTGCCTTACCTAATCTAATTTCCTCAATTACACTGTTAAATTTATGTAAAAATATTATTCCCAATTTGTATTTGTGGATATTACCATTTTTAAAAAGTTAAAGCAACTAGCTTAAAGGTAAATTGATGATAGTAAGTCCTGCAAAGGCAAAATAAAAGTTTTCTAAGAACATGTCACAGGCTCCATTAACTATCACACATACTCACAAATTTAAGCAGTGTATCTTACACAGTTTCTTTGAAAATAAGACTATTTAAAATAAACAATGTCTCTCCACTGTGGCATTAAATATCCTATATATTAACCTGACCTTCAAGTGTCAAAAATAAATAAATAACACTGTTATTTGATAGCAGAGAAAACTGCATGAGCAACAGGAAGAAGTATGACACATCATACATTAGGAAATATGGTCTGTGGTGTTTGTGATGGAAATGACTGGATGGGAAGGAAGGAATGATCATGGAAAGTTCTCTTATGCCTTGGTAAATCTCTTATGCTTAACTATGTATCAAATAGCAAAGGATGAAAAAAAAATCAACTAAAGGAATAATCCAATCATGTATGCATTTAGTAGAGAACATACTTTTGTTCTGCAGAGAAAAAGATTGATGGAGATAAAGATGAAGAAGGCACTTAGAAAGTAATTATAGTGATCAAGTCAAGAGACAAATGATAACTGTGGTAGAATAGACAAGGATGAACATAATTTTCATTTAGATTCAGTCAAAAAAAGGAAATCAAAGCTCCCGTTGAAAATTAATTCAATTTCTATTTTTTAACTCATTTATTACCATTATTCCCCCATCCACCAATGCCACTGTGCCCTTCACACTTTCAGTTGCACAATAAATTGTCTTTCAGTCCTATCTTTATCACACAGTTTGAATTCTTTACCTCCAAGTTGTAATTGAAACTTAGTTAATAACACTTTTTCTTGTAGCTCTAAAGGAATTTGTTATTTTCTTACAATACATAAACCATGGGACTTGAAACTGCATTTTTCTAGTTAATTATTGTTAGCTCAAAATCATTACTCTAAATCCCTGAACAAAAAACCTAATTCTGAGGCTTTTACCAAGTTTGTTTTCAAAATATTTTATCTTGTTTATTTATTTTTATTATCAATAAGTTTGTATTTTTATATATTTTTTCATATATAGGCTATGAATATGTATTCTTTATGAATTGTTTCTTCATCTTCACCATTGTTGTTGTTGTTGTTGTTATATGCCGTCGAGTCGGCCCCGACTCATAGCAACCCCTCCTTGGGTTTCCTAGGCAGTATCACTACGGAAGTAGGATTGCCCAACCTTCCTTCCAAGGAGTGGCTGGTGGGTTTGAACCGACAGCCTTCTGGTAAGCAGTCAAGTGCCTTAGGCACTATGCTACCAGAGCTCCCATCTTCACCATTAGTTGTATCTTATTTGAAAGCATGAAGTTCCTTATATATGGTTTCTTCCGTTTTTTGCTTATAATTATTTAGAAGCTAACTATTCATTCCATTTGCTATGATTCTATGACAAATTCATGGAGCAGCATCTTATTTCTTTGCTTCTCTCATTTCAATCAAGTGCTAGTGTAGGACTATTAGAGTCATTGTGCCCCTACCTCTATACACAAGGCAAAGTATTTAGGTAAAGATGTCTGGTTTGAAGACATATACTTTGGAGATGCTGGCTACATGATTCTAGTACTATGTGTGGCTACCAATGCTAACTACTCAGAAAGGGATCAAAATTGGAATTTCTGGATAGATTGGGAGGAAAAATGTGAAACAAAATTCAAAAAGAGAAAAATGACCAGAATCACTGGTCTGATAGAGTCTGATGGCACCCCCAAGACTATGGCCCCAAGTTACCCTTCAGGCCTAAAAATGGACTCACTCGCATGGATTGGCTATCAGCCCAAAGGTAGAAAGACCTACATGCAGAATACCTACCCCAGGGTGATGCACCCACCTACTCTGGGGAGATGCACCCCTTGGATCAATCAGCCATGAGACACAGCTGAAGGGCAGCATTCACAAAGAGGGAAAGCTGGACAGACAGGAGTGCATAGTTAAGAAGGGCACAGGGAAGTGGTAGTCAAGGGGATGGAGGGCAGAGAGTTTGTTATGGTTGGGTATGGTAATTGGGGTGAGAAATCAAATGTACATGAATAGCTGAATGTAAAACAAATTTGCTCAGTAAATTTGCACCCAAAGCACAATAAAATAAAATAAATAAATAACATTCTGCTGATGACTTTGCTGTACTACTCATCCCTATCCTATTTATCCTGCAAGTAATAAACACCTCTTGATGATGCAAAAAAAAAAAAAAAAGATCCTGGGTAGACTGGGAGAATAATGTGGAACAAAACTCATAGTCAATCAAAAAAAAAAAAAAAAGGAGAGGGGGAGAGAATGAAGAAAAATGAAGAGATTTTCTTAATTTGAGTTACTTAGAGGAAAAAACTAGTGAAGTGTGTGTGTGTGTGTGTGTGTGTGTGTAGAGAGAGATTTACTTCAAGAAAATGGCTTACACCACTGTAGGGGCTGACACATCTCAAATCCATAGATTAGGCAGGAGGCTAGAGATCAACAGTGGCTCATGGGATTGGGAGGATGGTGAATCCAAATTCTGCAGAAAAGATGGGAGCTCAGTGAATTATGCAGGCTTATGTTCCAAGATGCAGAGGTTAGGCAAAAAGAAGAGTGATAAAGAGTCAATAAAGCAA
>NW_006921982.1:2600557-2606442 GCF_000298275.1 Orycteropus afer afer | reverse complement strand
CCCATCCCCCTCCAGAGACGAACTTTTCAGCTTGAACTTGTCGGCTTCTACATGCTTGTGAGCCATTTACCTAAGATAAATCTCTCTCTCTCTTTCTCTCTCTATAAATATATATATACACTTTGCTGGTTTTTGTGTTTCTCTAGAGAACCCAATCCAACACAACCAGAATAACCATTTATATTCTGGAGGCAGACTCTACTTCCAAGGAAATCCTCCTCTCAATTGATTGGTTGATCACAACAGATCACATCATGGGTGATCATTACATTGCATTACATTACATTACAGCAACTAGTCCATTATCTGGCCAAAGCACTGAGAATCAGAGCCTGGTCAAATTGGCACATAAAATTAACCATCACAGAAGTAATAGAGAGACTTACTTCTAGTAACATTTGAGCCCATAGTTTCAGTTCACTCTTGGACTCAACTATAATCTATGCTTTACATGTGCACCACTAGAATCTTCTTTTCTCAGGCTAAATCATCAGAAAGTAAATGTATTTAAGTAAATGCATTGTGATGTGTAAAATTTTATATTTTTAGGAAAGCATATTTATCAATCTTTGCCTCTGAGATTTTCTTTCATGCCATAATTCATACATTTGATAATTTATTGCCCTTTTGTAAAGATTCCTATTCTTGTCTAGATTATTGACTTATGTTGTTTCCAGTGTTCCATCTCACTTCAGCTGCAATTCTCCAAACCAGAAGTTCAAATTGGAGTTGCACTCATTTAGAAAACATTCTATGATTTCTCTCAAATATTCAAAAACTTCATAAATATTTTAAATATTAATACCATTTATGTTAACACAATTTGGAGTGATAGTTGAAGAGAATGAAGAGATTTAGCCTTGAATTTATGTCTCTTATTTTCATTTGGATTTATCAGAGAACTTGCTTTCAGAGCTTCAGGGACCATATTAACGATTTGATGGTGTCTTATTTTCCTTTGCCTTCTTTTGTTTTGGTGCTTATTTTCACCTGAAATCCAAAGAGAAACAAATTCAGGAATACTTGCAGCACCGGGTCAAAGGTCATCTTCTAAAAAAAACTCAAACTCACTTCTATCGAGTTATTCTTGACTCATAGTGACCCCTCCTTGGGTTTCCTAAGTGATATCACTATGGAAGTAGTTTGCCCAACCTTCCTTCCAAAGAATGGCTGGTGGGTTTGAACCACCAGCCTTCTGGTTAGCAGTCAAATGCCTTAGGTATTACACCACCTAGAGCTCCGAAATATCGTCTTACAGCCTCTAAACCACAATCTGGTTTCCATAGATGTGTTCCAATGAACTTTGTTTACAATAACAGATAATGTGTTAGATATGGCCCTTGGGCTGCAGTTTTTCAGAACTCCTGATCTGTGTGTATATGAATTGTGGTTTAGAGACTGTAAGATGATATTTTGGATCTCTGTTGGTGTGATTGGCTTGTTTCAGGAGCTCTGGTGGTATAGAGCCTAAGGTATGTGACAGCTAACCAGAAGGCTTGTGGTTCAAACCCACCAGCCACTCCCTGGAAGGAAGATTGGACAATCTACTTCCATAGAAATGCTGCCTCAGACACCCAAGGAAGGGTCGTTATGAGTTGGGATCAACTCAGAGGCAGTGAGTTAGTTTAGGTGGCTGGTTTCACACTACTGATAGAGTTGAGCAGCTACAACAGAAATCACAGGACACACAAAACATAACATATTTATTATCTGGCTCTTTACAGAAAGTTTGCCTAATCCTTGACATGCATACATTAATTTTGAATGAATATGCTGTATACATAGGTTTTTATATTGTTTTTTAGTTTGTGCCAAAAACACAAAACATTTCCTCTTTCATTAAAATTTTCTTGAATCTCATATTCTAAAGACTGAACATTCTATTGCATGACTATGTCATTTTAGAGTTAATCATCTCTCTCTTGTTGCCAAGAATAAAAATTCCAGAACTCTTTATTGTGGTCATGTGGAACCTGTACATAGACCACTGGACTGTCATTTGAACAAAACCAAGGGATAGTGCACAGTTTAAAGTCAGGAAGGGTGTGTATCAGGGTTGTATCCATCCACTATACTTATTCATCCTGTATGCTGAACTACAATCCAAAAAGCTGGACTATATGAAAATTAATGTGGCATCAAGATTGGAGGAAGACTCACTAAAAATCTGCAATATGCAAATGACAGAACCTTGTTGGCTGAAAGTGAAAATGTTTTGCAGCACTTACTGATGAAGATCAAAGACTAGATTCTGAAGCATGAATTACAGCTCAAAATAAAATGAAAATCCTCACAAATGGAACAATAAGTAGCATCATGATGAATGGAGAAGATTGAAATTGTCAAAGATTTCATACTTGGATCCACAATCAACACTCATGGAAACAGCAGTCAAGAATTCAGACATAATATTGCACTGGGAAAATTTGCTGCAAAAGGCTTCTTTATAATCCTTGAATCAAAAGAAAATAAAAAGTACATTACAAAATCTTTGGAACACAGCAAAAGCACTCACTGCAGGCCAATTTATAGCAATAAATGCACACATTTAAAACAAGAGTCCAAATCAACACCTTGACCCAACATCTCTAAAAATTAGAAAAAGAGCAGGAAAATAAAAAAAAAAAAAACCTACTGTCATCAGAAGAAAAGAAATAATAAATATATAAGCAGAAATAAATTAAACAGAAAACAGAAGGACAATAGGAAAATCATCAAAACTCAAAGTTGGTTTTATGAAAAGATTAATAAAATTGTCAAACACTGACAAATTTAACAAAGGGAAAGGAGAGAGTACAAATAAGAAACAAATTGGGTGACATCACAACAGAACCAACTGAAATTGTGTTGTTGTTGTTATGTGCCATTGAGTCAGACCTGAATCATAGCAAGCCCTCCTTGGGTTTCTGAGGCGGTATCACAATGGAAGTACTGAAATTAAAAGGATAATATTAGGATACTATGAAGAACTGTACTCCAACAAATTTGAAAATCTAGGAGAATTGAACAGATTTCTAGAAATGTACTACATACCTAAACTAACACAGGCTGAGGTCGAGAATTTGAAGAGACTCATAACAAAAGAAGAAATTGAACAGATCATTAAAAAAAAAAAAAAAGAAAAACACCACCACCAACAACAAATAGCCCTGGCCCTGAGGTTTTACTGGAGAATTCTACCAAACATTCAGAGAAGAGCTGAAACCAATGCTACTCAAACTATTGTAGAACAAGAAAAGGATGGAATCCTCCCAAATTAATTTTATGCAACTAGCATAACCTTGATACCAAAACCAGGCAAAGATATTACTAAAAAGGAAAACTGCAGACCAATGTCCCTCATGAATATAGACACAAATCTTCAACAAAATCGTAGACAATAGACAGAGCTTCTAGAAATGCAAGCTGGATTCAGAAGGTAATGTAGAGGGAGTGATATCATAGCTGATGTCAGATGGATCTTGGCTCAAAGCAAAGAATACCAAAAAGATGTTTACTTGTGCTTTATTGACTATGCAAAGGCATTTGATTCTGTGGATCATAACGAATTGTGGATAAACATCAAGAAGAATGGGAATTCCAGAACACTTAATAGTATTCATGAAGAACCAGTACATAGACCAGGAGGCTGTCATTCAAACAGAACAAGGAAATATTGCATAGTTTAAAATCAAGAAGGAAATGTGCCAGGGTTGTATGCTTTCACTACACTTATTCAATCTGTATGCTGAGCAAATAATCCTAGAAGCTGGATTATACGAACAAGAACATGGCATCAGGATTGTAGGAAGGCTCATTAACAACTGATACATGCAGAAGACACAACTTTGCTTGCTGAGAGTGAAGATGACTTGGTCATTTACTGATGAAGATTAAAGACAACAGTTGACAGTAAGGATTACACCTCAGTATAAAGAAAACAAAAATTCTCACAACTGGACCAATAAGCAGCACCATGATAGAAGGAGAAAAGATTGAAGCTGTCAAAGACTTCATTACTTGGTTCTACAGTCAATGCCAAAAGAAGCAGCAGTCAAGATATCAAAAGACATATTGCATTGAGCAAATATGTAGCAAAAAACAAAACAAACAAAAAAAAAAAACCTCTTTCACATGCTGAAGAGCAAAGATATCTTCTTGAAGCCTAAGATGTGCCTAACCCAAGCCATGGTGTTTTGAATCACCTCATATGCATGTGAGAGCTGGACAATGAATAAGAAAGACTGAAGAAGAGTTGATGCTTTTGCGTTGTGCTGTTGGCAAAGAATGCTGAAAGTACTGTGGACTGCTAAAAGAACTAACAAATCTGTCCTGGAAGAAGTGCAGCCAGTATACTCCTTAGAAGCAAGAATGGCCAGATTTTGTCTGTCCTTTTGGTCAGGTTGTCAGAAGGGACTATTCTCTGGGGAAGGATGCCATGCTTGGTAAAGTGGGGTGTCAATGAAAGAGAGGAAGGCCCTCAACAAGGTGGACTGACATGGTGGCTGCAGTGCTAGGCTCAAGTATAGTCAGGATTGTGAGGTTGGCACTGGACCAGGCAGTGTTTTGTTCTGTTGTACATAAGGTCGTTATGAGATGGAAATGACTTGACAGCACATAGCAAGAACAGTGACAACAATAGACTGCAGCAACATATCAAAAAAAAATAATTCATTATGACCAAGTGGAATTTATCTCAGGTATGCAAGGATGGTTCAACATTAGAAAATCAATGTCATCCATCATATAAATAAAACAAAGCAAAAGAACCACATGATCATATAATTTGATGCAGAAAAAGCATTTCATAAAATCCAACACCCATTCCTGATCAAAACTCTCAGCAAAACAGAAATAGAAGGGACATTTCTCAACATAATAAAGGGCATATATGAAAAACCAACACCCAATGTTATTCTCAAAGGAGAGAGACTGAAACTATTTCCCTTGTAAACAAGAACCAGACAAGGATGCCCTCTATCACCACTTCTATTCAACATTGGATCAAAAGTCTTAGGGCAATAAGGCAAGAAAGGGAAATCAAAGGCATCCAAATTGGTAAGGAAGAAGTAAAACTATCCCTATTTGCTTATGATATGATCCTATACATAAAAAACCCAAGAGTTGTTGTTGTTAGGTGCCATAGAGTCATCTCTGACTGATAATGACCATAAGACAGCAGAATGAAACACTTTCCCGTCTTGGACCAGCATCACGATCCTTGCTATACCTGAGCCCATCGTTGCAGCCACTGTGCCAATCTATATTGTTGAAGGCCTTCTCCTATTTCATCACCCCACAACCTTCCAGAGCATGATATCTTTCTCCAGAGAATGGTTCTTTCTCACAACTCGACCAAAGTAGGGGAGACAAAGTCTGGCCATTCTCGCTTCTAAGGAGCATTCTTGATGCACTTCCAGGACAGATTTGTTAGTTCTTTTAGCAGTCTATAGTACTTTCAGCCAGGAGTTCTGGTAGCATAGTGCCTAAGGCACTTGACTGCTAACCTGAAGGCTAGTGGTTCAAACCCACCAGCCACTCATCGGAAGGAAGATGGGACAATCTACTTCCATAGTGATACTGCCTCAGAAACTCAAGGAGGGGTCTCTGTGAGTCAGGTCCAACGGGATGGCATATAACAACAACAGTACTTTCAGCATTCTTCTCAAGCACCACAACTCAAAAGCATTAACTCTTCTCTTTCTTATTCATTGTCTAGCTTTCACATGCATATGAGGCAATTGAAAATACCATGGTTTGTGTCAGGCACACCTTAGTCCTCAAAGAGAAATCTTTGCTCTTCAGAACTTGAAAGAGGTCCTTTGCAGCCAATTTGCCCATGGAGCTCTGGTAGCATAGTGCCTAAGGCACTTGACTGCTCACCAGAAGGCTGGCGGTTCAAACCC
>NW_006921982.1:2598772-2600417 GCF_000298275.1 Orycteropus afer afer | reverse complement strand
AACAACAACATATGTCCTATGATGTCCTGATTGCTGTTTCTGTTGGTGGTGATTGTAAAATCAAGTAATATGAACTCTTTGACAACTTCAATCTTTTCCCCATTTATTTTGATACTGCATATTGGTTCAGTTGTGAGGATTTTTGTTTTCTTTATATTGAGGTGTAATCCATACTGTAGTCTTCAATCTTCATCAGTAAGTGCTTCAAGTCATCCTTACTTTCAGCAAGCAAAGTTATGTTGTTTGCATATCACAAGTAGTTAATGAGTCTTCCTCCAATACTGATGCCATGTTCTTGTTCATAGAGTTCAGCTTCTTGGATTATTTGCTCAGCATACAGATTTAATAAATTTGGTGAAAGGATACAAGCCTGAAACACTCCCTTCTTCATTTTAAGCCATGCAGAGTCCCCTTTTTCTGTTCGAATGACAGCCTCCTGGTCTATGTACACGTTCTTCACAAGTACAATTAGGTGTTCTGGAATTCCCATTCTTCTCAGTGTTATTCACAATTTGTTATGATCCACAAAACCTAATGCTTTTGCATAGTCACTAAAACTCAAGTAAACATCTTTCTGGTATTCTTTGCTTTGAGCTAAGATCCAACTGACATCAGCATGATATCCCTCATTCCACATCTTCTTCTGAATCTAGCCTGCACCTCTCGAAGTTCTCTGTCAATATACTGCTGCCATCATTTTTGAATTTTTGTTGTTGTTGTTGTTATGTGCCGTCGAGTCTGCCCCAACTCATAGCGACCCCTCCTTGGGTTTCCAAGGCAGTACCACTACGGAAGTAAGATTGCCCAACCTTCCTTCCGAGGATTTTATTTGTGTGCAATATTAATGATATTTGATAATTTCTGCATTCTGTGGGATCACCTTTCTTTGAAATGGGTACAAATATGGATATCTTCCAGTCAGTTGTCTGGATAGCTCTCTTCTAGATTTCTTGGCAGAGATGAGTGAGGGTCTCCTGGTTGGATTTCTTTTGTTGAAACATCTCAGTGGGTATTCTGTCAATTCCTGGAGTCTTGTTCTTTTTCAATTCCTTCAGTGCCACTTCAATTTCTTCCTTAAGTACCATTGGTTCTTGGTCATATGCCACCTTCTGAAATGGATGAACATTAGTCAGTTCTTTTTAGTACAGTGACTCTGTGTATTCCCTTCATCTTCTTTTGAAATTCCCTGCATCTTTCAATATTTTTCCCATAGAATCTGTCAGTATTGAAACTCGAAGCTTAAACATTTTCTTCAGTTCTTCCAGTTTGAGAAATGCTGAGTGTGTTCTTCTCTTTTGGTTTTCTAACTCCAGGTCTTTGCACATTTCATTATAATAACTGACTTTGCCTTTTCAAGCTATTCTCCGAAATCTTGTCTTCATCTCTTTTATCTTGTCATTTTTTCCATTTTCTTTAGATACTCTCCATTCAAGGGCAAGTTTCAGAGTCTCTTCTGACATCCATTTCGATCTTTGCTTCCTTTCTTGTCTTTTTAATTAGCTTTTGCTTTCTTCATGAATGATGTTCTTGATGTCATCCCACAAATCCTCTGGTTTTCAGTCATTGGTGTCCAATGTATCAAATCTATTTTTTAGATGGTATCTAAATTAAGGAGGGATATATTAAAGGTCATATTTTGGCTCTT
>NW_006921982.1:2584102-2598631 GCF_000298275.1 Orycteropus afer afer | reverse complement strand
AAAAAAAAAAAAAAAAAAAAAAACCCTGCAAAGCACTATCTCAAGAAACTATAAGAGATCTACAAAAAAGAACATGCCATGTTCATGGACAGGAAGACTAAACTTTGTGAAAATGTCAATACTATCTAAAGCAATGTATACATTCAATACAGTCCAGATCCAGACCCCAATAATATTCTTTAAAGATATGAAAATACCAGTCACTAATTTTATGTGAAAAAGAAAGACACCTAAGATAAGCAAAACACTACTAAAGGAGAACAAAGTAGAAGTCTCACATTCCCAGATCTCAAAACCTACTATACTGCCATAGTACTAAAAACAGTTTGGTACTGGTACAATGACAAACACATAAACCATTGTAATATAATTGAGAACCCAGAAATAGATCCATTGAACTACGGTCAGATAACTTTTGCAAAAGGCTGACATTCATTAAATGAGGAAGACATAATTTCTAACAAATACTGCTGTCAAAACTGGATACCCATTTACAGAAAAATGAAACAAGATTCATACCTCACACCACACACAAAAACTAACTCCAGGTGGGTCAAAAACTTAAATGTGAAACATAAAACTTTATAGTTCCTCAAGAAAAAGGTAGGGCCAAAATTAGGGACCCGAATTTAAGGCACAAATAGACTGTCATGTATAATGCAAAATGCACAAACAGTAGAAGATAAACTAGATGAATGGGACCTCCTAAAAAATAAATTTTTATTTGCTTCAAAAGACTTCTTCAAAAGAATAAAAAAGAACCTATAGATTGGGGAAAACGTATTCGGCTATGACATATCTAGCAAGGGATTTTTCTCTAGAATTTATAGAAAACTCCAACACCTCAACAACCAAAAGACAAAACAATTCAATTCAAAAATAGGCAGAAGACATGAATAGACACTTCACCAAAGAGAATATTCAGGCAACCAACAAGCACATGAAGAAATATTCATGATCATTAGCCATTCAAAAAAAAAAAAAAAAAAGTCACTGCCATCGAATTGGATGCAACTCATAGCGACCCCTCCTTGGGTTTCTGAGGCAGTATCTCTATGGAAGTAGATTGCCCATCTTCCTTCTGAGGTGTGACTGGTGGGTTTAAACCACCAGCTTTCTGGTTGGCTGTCAAATGCCTTAGGCACTATGCCACCAGAGATCCCTCATTAGCCATTAGAGAGATGCAAATAAAAACAACCATGAGATACCATCTGATCCCAGCACTAATAGCAAAGTTTAGTGTGACAGAAAATAGCAAATGCTGGTGAGGATGTGGAGAGACTCTCATACCCTGATGGTGGGACTATAAAATGATATAACCACTTTGGCAAGCTGTGTGGTGATTCCTTGAAAATTTGGAATTAGAAATACCATTTGATCCAGAAATCTCCTTACTAGGTATATATCTTAAGGAAATGAAAGCCAGGAAAAGAACAGATATATGCACATCCATGTTCATCACAGCACTATTTACAATAGCCAAAAGATAGAAACAACTTATGTGCCCATCAGCAGAAGAATGAATCATCAAACTGTGATACATACACACAATGGAATAATATGCAACCTTAAGGAATAATGTAGAATCAACAAAACACCACATAATGTGGATGAACTTGGAGCACATTATGCTGAGTGAAAAAGTCAATCACAAGAAGAACAAATATTGTATTAGCTCATTATTGTAAAAAGTCAAGGAAAGTTCTATATATGGAAGGAAGCTTTCTTTGTTGGTTACCAGGGGTGGGAAGTAAGGAGTGGGAACACTGCTAGATAGGTGGAGCCAAGTATTGACTTGGGTGAAGGGAAGGTCAATGTACCAAATGTGAGTGATTAACGTGGTCCCCTTAAGGAATAAGAAGACATAGAGAGGTATATGGGAGACAACAAAGATGAACTCTTTTACATGTACAGTACTGCATTGTCAGTGATGGCAAGCATTGATCCGTAGGTGGACAGATGGGTGGACCAGATAAATGATCAAATACCTCTAGGCAGGGGGTAGTGTGCCCATAACCATGTATAGGGTTAGCAGACAAAGTTTCTACATGCATATTTGTATGTGCTCTAAGAATGTCCAGGTGTATACTAGAGCTGACGAGGGACAAGGTTGTGGTGGCTTATTGGACACAGCCAGCTACCTGAGAGGATCTAATAGTTGGACCTGTGAGTGGGACCATGGTCACAGGGCACATCAAGCTCAATTGGCATAGCATACTACACAAAAACATTATCCTACATCCTACTTTGGTGGGTAGCTTGCAAGTGGCCATCTAGATGCAATAATGGGTCTCTCCTAGTCCAGAGCAGAGAAAAATGAATAAAACCAAGGACACATGGAAACAGTTCATCCAAGGGACTGGTAGACCTTGTGATCCTCAGCCTATATAACCTTGACACCAAAAGAACTAGATGGTGCCCAGCTACCACTGTCAACCACTTGGAGGGATTGATGCAGAAGATCCTGTATAGAATGGGAGAACAGTGTGGAACAAAACTCAAAATTATATAAAAAAAGAAAGTAGTTTTGCTGGTCTGATAGAGCCTGCTGAAACCACTGAGACTATGGCTCCTAACTACCCTGCAGGTCTGAAATTGAACTCACTCTTGTGGCTTCCAGCCAAACAAGAGGCATATGGGGTGAATATTTACATCAGGTAGATCCATTACCTGGAACAATCAATAAGGGAAGAACAAAAGGGCACAGGGAGACAATTCAGGGGGTGGGAGTGCATGGGTTGGAAGTACACAGAGAAGAGGGAACTATGAGTAGAAAGTTGGAATAGAGCTGTTACATTGTGGGGAATTGCAGTCAATGTCATGAGACAACATTTGCATGAACTGATGCATGGAAAATGAGTTTACTCTGTAAAATTTCATAATAAATCATAATAAAAATTCAGTAAATAAATAAAGTGATGAAGAGCAAAGATATCACTTTGGAAACTAAGGTATGCCTAACCCAAGCCATGGTATTTTCAATCATCTCATATGCATGTGAAATCTGGACAAAGAGTTAGGAAGACTGAAGAAGAGTTGATGCTTTTTAATTGTGGTATTGGTGAAGAATACCAAAAATACTATGGACTATCAGAACGAATGAATCTGCTCTGGAAGAAGTGAAGCTGGGATGATCCTTGGAACTAAGTAAGTATGGCTAGACTTCGTCTCAACTACTGTGATAGTTGGAGTTGTGGTGATCAGTTGACTGAGGAAGAGAAAACTCATGTCTGGTTTACAGATGGTTCTGTGCAATATGAAGGCACCACTTGAAAGTGGACAGCAGCAGCACTGCAGCCCCTTTCTGGCACTTCCTTGAAGGACAGTGGTGAAGGAAATCCTCCCAATGGGCCATTCTTTGAACCATGCATATGGCTGTTCACTTTGCATGGAACAAGAAATGACCAGATGTGCACTTGTATACAAATTCATGGGCTGTGGCTAATGGCTTGGCTGTATGGTCTGGGACTTGGAAGGAACATGATTGGAAAATTGGTGACAAGGATTATGGGGAAGAGGTTTGTGGCTAGATCTCTCTGAATGGGACAAAGGAGTAAAGATATCTGTGTCTCATGTGAATGCCCACCAAAATGTGACCTCGGCAGAGGAGGACTTTAACAATCAAGTGGGTGGTATGACATGATTGGTGAAAACAAGCCATCCTTTTTCCCCAGATACTCCTGTCATTGCTCAATAGGCTCATGAACAAAGTGGCCTTGGTGGCAGGAATGGCGATTTTGCTTGGGCTCAGCAACATAGACTTCCACTTGCCAAGGCTGATTTGGTTACCGCCACTGCTGAGTGCCCAATCTGCCAGTAGAAGAGACCAACACTGAATCTGCAATGTGGAATGATTATTTGAGGTGATCAGCCAGCAACCTGGTGGCAGGTTGATTATATTGCACCACTTATCATGGAAAGGACAGCGTTTTTTTCTCACTGGAATAGATACTTTTTCTGGATATGGATTCACCTTCCCTGAATGCAATGCATCTGCCAAAACCACCCTCCATGGACTTATAAAATGCCTTATCCACCATCATGGTATCCCATGCAGCATTGCTTCAGATCAAGGGACTCACTTCACAGCAAATGAAGTGCAGCAATGGGCCTATGCTCATGGAATTCACTAGTCTTGCCATGTTCCCCATCATCCAGAAGCAGCTGGCTTGATAGAATGATGGAATGGCCTACTGAAAACACAATTATGGTACTAGCTAGGTGGCAATACCTTGAAGGGTTGGGGCAATGTTCTCCAGGAGGCTGTATATATTCTAAACCAGCATCTAATACACAATGCTGTTTCTCCAATAGCCAAGATTCATAGGTCCAGGAACCAAGGGTTGGAAACAGGAGTTGTATCACTCACTATTACCCCTAGCGATCTAGTTAAAAAATTTTTGCTCCCTGTCCCTGCCACCCTATGCTTTGCTGGTCTGGAGATCTTAGTCCCAAAGAAAGGAGCACTCCCACCTGAAGACACAATACTGATTGCATTGAACCAGTCATTTTGGCTTCCTCATGCCTCTGGATCAACAAACAAAGAAGAGCGTTACTGAACTATCTGTGTGATAGATCCTGATTACCAAGGGACAATTGGATTGACACTACATAATGTAAGTAGAGAAGAATATGTCTGGAATACAAGAGATGCTTTAGGATGTCTCCTAGTATTACCATGCCCTGTGATTAAAGTCAATGGAGAATTACTGCAACCCAATTCTGATATGACTACTAATGGCCCAGACCCTTCAGGAATGAAGGTTTGAGTCACCCCACCAGGCAAAGAACCACGACCAGTTGAGGGGCTTGCTGAGGGCAAGGGAAGTACAGAATGGGTGGTGGAAGAAGGTAGTTCTGAATATCAGCTATGACCACATGACCAGTTGCAGAAATGAGGACTGTGATTGTTATTTTTCTTTATTGTATATGTGAATCAAATATTTTTTGTTTCCTTCTGTTATGAACTTTGAAATGTAAATAAGGTCAATGCATTTCAGTTGTACAAGTTAGCATATCATGTTAGGTGCAAAAGTGACTTTATAATTGTCCTTACTTAGAGACTATATATGGTTAAGAAGATGTGTACAACTGCCAAGTTGACAAGGGGGGGGGACTGTGAGAGTTGGAAGTGTGTGTCGACTTGGCTGGACCACAATTCTGTGTGATTTAAGCAACTGTGATGTGGGCTATTCCCATGATGTGATCGGATGTATATGTTTTGAACAGCCAATCCATTGAAAGGGAGTTTCCCTAGGCATGTGGTATGCTTTCAGGGTATTTATGGACATCCTGGGAGAACAGACACTCTTTTGTGGATGGGGATCCTGTTGTGCTGCCTACAACTGTCCGTGAGTGAACAATCCACCATTTGGCCTGGAGATCTTGGATTCATCATTCATTGGAGTCACCAGTCGATATACTTTCTGCCAACCTTGAGCTCGTCAGACCCTGCTGCAAGAGTTGGGAAAAGTATCCAGCTTGACATTTAATCCAAGAGCTTGGAACTTGCCAGCTTCTGTAAGTGTGTGAGCCATTTCCTAGGACAAATTTCTATTTCTCTCTCTCTCTATATATATATGTTTAACTGGTTTTGCTTCTATAGAGGGGCCAGTCTAACACACCTGCTTTGGTCATGTTATCAGAGGGACCATTCCCTGGGAAAGAATATTATGCTTGGTAAAGTGGAAGGTCAATGAAAAAGAGGAAAGCCCTCAATGAAATGAATTGATACAGTGGCAGCAACAATGGGCTGAGGTATAGCCAGGATTGTGAAGATGACACACAACTGGACAGTGTGTCCTTCATTTGTATGTGAATCGGAGGACACTTGAGGGCACCTAGCAACAACACTGTATACATAAGAATTACTTGGATATCTTGTTAAAATTATTCTGATTCAGTATATCTGGGTAGAAATGCAATTCCCTAACAAGGGGTCAAACCAGAATAAACAAGTTTAAAATTCTGGTCATAAGATTCAGTGTCCCTGCCTACTAGTAAAACAGAATCCAATCTATAACTCAAATTTTGATCAATTAGATTTGCAACTTTTCCTCTGACCAGACTAGTTAAGAAAGACAGTAAAAGTGAAATAAGGGAATTGGAAGAAGTGGTCCGTGCATCCTAATGCATGAAGAGGGTTTCAAGTTTTTTTAGTGCACTTAAAAAAAAAAAAAAAGGCTTATTTTCTCACTGATTTTTTTTTAACTTAAATTTTACAAAAATAATACATTGACAGCAAAAGTTCAGAAGGTATTAAAATGCTATTAAGGAAAAACAGCATCTGCTTCCTCACCTCTCTTCACTCCTGCTTCCTCTCCCCAAAGAAAGTTATTTTCACTTCTATTATTTGCTTATTGTGGTATGCACTTCTGTTCTCCTAAATATTTGCTTGTATTTCTCAATTACAAATTGAAGATATTGTCTATTGATTTTTTTCCTGAGAAGGTTGAGCATTTAACCTCCCCTCCATAACCCGTTCCTCCAGGCACACCTTTCCCTCTATCATTTTCAAAAAATGCAGGACTAATGCAATATTGAGTTGAACCAATATTTTATGTTTATATTCTCATATTCATGTAAATTTTGTTTTAACTGAACCATAATAGATTTCATAATAAAATTTCCCTTCTATAACATATTTTCTCCTTACAGTTAGTAATTATCTTTTTAAAAATTATTGTTTGCTTATTTTGTATTCATCTAATTCACTTCCACAATCACAGACCATAAATTTCCTCCAAACATGAAAATCAGTTCTGTTTTTGTCCTGGTCATATATGTCTTAGAAATGCTTTACCCTCCTTTTCTTAACTGTACTGACTGTCTCTAAGCTGGATTGAGAATTCCATTTTTTCTGTTTTATTAAGTCACCTGTTATATAACATTTATGTTCCACATGCTTATATTATTCCTCTTTTTCTTGAGATACTTCCTCCAGTTGCTTGCTAAGAAAATGTTCATAAACGGTACATTTGGAATGCCCAAATGTCTTTAGTGCCTGGTTATAATTTATACTATTGTTGTTTGCCTCATATAGAATTCTATGATAAAGATCACTTTTTCTCAGAATTTAAAAGGCATTGCTGTATTGTCTTCTAACATCCAGTATTGCTCTGGAGGAATCCAACACTATTCTGTTTTCAATTTCTTGTGTTCAGCCTTCTTTCTTTCTCCCTGCCTGGAAATCTCTAGGAAGTCCTGGAAATTCAAGATAATGTGAATTATACCTTTTTTGGATCATTTTTATAATTCATATTTCTGGGCACTTAGGGGCCCTTTTAATCCATAAACTCAATGTCATTGAGGTGGATTTTCTTATATTACTTCATTAAGAATTTACTTACCTTTATTTTTACTGTATTCTTTTTAATTAGATGCTGGCATTTCTAAATTAATCTCCCAAATTTTTCTTTCTCTCATTTTCTAGATTTTTTAGTTTTGCTCTACTTTCTGAAAGCTTTCTATCAACTTTTACATATTTGTGTTAATATCTAAGAGTTCTGTTTTGTTTTTCTCTAGATTTCTTTTAGTAGAATCTACTTTTTATTTCCAGAATATAACATTTTCTAAACTTTCCTTGGAGACTAATATTCTTTACTTTTATTTTATAGATTATCTCTTTCTTTCAAGTTCATTTATTTTATGTTTAATTGTTGTGTTCTCAGCTTTTTAGTTTTTGAATTTTTCTCAAGTGTCTTGTGATTCTGGGCTGCAATTTAAACTTAAAAAGGCATTAAAATTCTGTTAAAGTTATCTGGGTTTGTCAGTAGGTTAGATACACAATATGGTAGATATGCAAAGTCTCAGCTATTATATTAGGAGTCACTTCCAATAACAGTATATATGTTCTTTCTTATGGGTCAGTCATTTCTCCAGAGATCATTGCTTTCTTTAGTAACCTATTTTGGTCATGTTGTCAGAAGGGACTATTCCATAGAGAAGAAAATCATGCTTGGCAAAGTGGAGGATTGGCGACAAAGGAGAAGACACTCAACAAGATGGATTTACACTGTGACTGCAACGATGGGCTCAAGCATAGCAAGGATTGTGAAGACAGTATAGGACCAGGCAGTGTTTCATTCTGCTGTACATAGGGTCCCTAGGAGTTGGAGCCAACTGGACAGCACCTAAGAACAATAAGCCATTAGTGTTCTACCTTCCTTCATCTCCCATCCCTGTTAAACATAAAAAAAAAAAAAAAAAAATGTTTCTTTCTATGTGAAAGCCTTTTCTTAACTTTTTGTAATAGTGATCTTGGTCAATATTTGTCCCTTTGTGGTTGACTAAATTCACTCAGCATAATGTTCACCAGATTCATCCACGTTATGAAGTGTTTTTCAAATCCATCATTACTCTTTAACATTGTGTAGCATTCCATTGTATGTGTGTACCATAGTTTGTTTATTCTTTTATCCACTGATAAACATTTATCCACTGATAAGCATTTAAGTCATGTCTATTTTTTTGCTATTGCGAATTGTGCTGGGATGAACAAGGGTGTTCATATTTATTCCTACATGGATCTCATAGGGCAGTCTTTCATTCTGTTGTACATAGGGTCACTATGAGTCAGAGTCAACTCGATGGTACCTAACAACAACAACAAACAACATGGCTATTTCTGTGGGACATAAATAGTATAATTGCTGTATCATATGGTATTTTTGTTTCCAACTTTTTAAAGAAGCACCATAAGGAGTTCTGGTGGGGCTGTGCCTAACCCTGTTAACTAGAAGGTTGGTAATTCAAACCCACCAGCTGCTCTGTGGAAGGAAGATGAAGCATTCTACTTCTGAAAAGATTTACTGCTTTAGAAATCCAGTGGAGATAATTGTGAGTCAGAATCAACTCCATGGCAGTAGGGACATTTTCTTAAAAAAAAAAAAAAAGCACCATACTGTTTTCCCATTTGTTATTTAGAAGTTTATTGTTTGATCACCCATTAATTTGGGACTTCTCACCATCTTTCTGTTATTGACTTCCAGTTTTATTTTATTGTGCTCTGGAAGCATATTTGTATGATTTCAATTCTATTAAAATTATTAATGCATGTTTTATGGCCAAAAAATGTGTTTTATGTTGGTGAATGTTCTATTTGAACTCCAGAAGTATATGTATTCTGTTATTGCTGGATGAAGTATATTATAAATGTCGATTAGATTAAGTTGTTTGATGGTGCTATTCAGTATAACTGTTTTGTTGCTAATTTTTTTCATGCTGGAGCTGTCAGTTGTTTATAGGGGTTTGTTGAAATCTTCAAGTATCATAGTTGATTCATTTGTTTTTTCTTGCAGTTGTATCAGTTTTGCCCCATGAATATCAATGCTTTGCTTTTAGCTGCATACACATTAAGAATTATCATGTTTTTGTAGAAATAACCCTTTCATCATTATTTAATACCTTTTTTGTCCCTGATAATTTTCTCTGTTCTGAAGTCTACTTCATTTGAAATTATTATATCTACTCCAACTTTCTTTGACTTGTGTTTGTATGGCTTATGCTCCACCCTTTACTTTTATTTATGTGTCTGTATTTAAAATGGGCTTCTTAGAGACAAGAGACAATAATTAGATAGGTCTCGTTTTATAGCCACTCTGAGAGTCTCTGTCTTTTAATTGTTGTTTTTAGACTAAGTACATTTAAAATAAGAAGACTTAGTGGCACTGTGGTTTAGCGCTCAGTTGCTAACTGAGAGATCAGCAGTTCAAACCAAACAGCTGCTCTGTGGGAGAAAGATATGTTAGTCTGCTTCCATAAAAATTACAGGCTTGGAAACCCTGTATGACAGTTCTACTTTGTCTTCTAGGTTCACTATGAATATGGCAACAGTGTTGCTTTTTTTGTTTTGTTTTGTTTTGTTTTTTCACACTCAAAATGTTCATTGTGTCACAGGATTAATATCCACCATATTTGTCCCTGTTTCTACTCCTTGCATTTTTTTTTAAACAGCCTTTTTCTGTGTTCTCTTGTTTTGAGATTTTATTTTCTGTTGCTTCTTAGCATTTTAATTACATTTCTTCTTTTTTTATTTTTATTTTTGTGGTTTCCCTAGAGATTGCAATATGCATTTACAACAAATCCAAGTCTACTTTCAAATTAAACTATACGATGAGAAGGATGGAAGCTCTGATAGCATGGTGCCTAAGGCATTTGACTGCTAACCAGAAGGCTGGTGGTTCAAACCCACCAGCCACTCCTCAGAAGGGAGATTGGGCAATCTAATTCCTTAGTGATATCACCTCGGAAACCCAAGAAGGGATTGCTATGAATTTAATATCATGCTTGGTAAAGTGGAGGGTCAGCAAAAAAAAGGAAGGCCCTCAATGAGATGGATTGACACAGTGGCTGCAACTATGGGCTCAGGTATACTAAGAATTGTAAGGCTGGCACAGGACTGGGCAGTGTTTAGTTCTGTTGTATATAGGGTCACTGTGAGTCAGAGCTGACTTGATGGCATCTAACAACAGCAAAAGTCCATGGGTATTTTCAGTAGGTAATAGAAAAGCATCCCAAATCCTTCCTCTTGTCCCTTATAACATTGCTATCATTCATTTCACTTATCAGTAAGCTATAATCATTGGGTTCTTTGTTGCTGTTGTTTTCTTGAACCAAGTGTTACCTATAAAATCAATTAAGTATAAGAAAAATAATATATTTTACCTTTATTTTTTTCTTTTATAATTCTCTTCTTTATACAGCTCTGAGTTATTGATTTGTGACATTTTCCTTCTCGCTGCAGAAATTTAAAAAATTTTTTTTGCAAGACAAGTCTACTGATGATAATTCTCTCAATTTCTATTTTCTGAGAAAATATTTACTTTTTCTTTTATTTTTTAAAGGATAATTTCACTGGATGCAGAATTCAGGATTGATTTGCTTTTGTGGTTACTATACTATAAATACTATAATAAAAATAAAAAATACTATAAATATCTCAACAAAAATACTATAAATATTTCAATCCACTCTCCTCTTTCATGAATGTTTTCTGGAAAGCAAACCTACTTCCGTAGTGATACTGCCTCGGAAACCCAAGGAGGGGTCGCTATGAGTCGGGGCCGACTCGACGGCACATAACAACAATAACAAAAATACTATAAATATTTCAATCCACTCTCCTCTCTCATGAATGTTTTCTAGAAAGCAAACTAATGTCATTTTTATTTTGTTCCTTCATAGGTAAAGTCTTTCTTTCCTACACATTTTTTCAAGATTTATCTCGATCAACTAACCAAAAATTTGAGGATTCAAGTCTATCAGAAGCAACTCAGAAGAAAAGCCTACCAAACTCCTTTGGTGAAAAAAAAAAAAAAATGAAATCCCTATGAAGTACAGTTCTGATCTGAAAAGCACGGGATCTCTATGAATTGGAACCAACTTATTGAGAACCAGTAAAGTATGGATATTTTGCTGTATTATCTTGCTTGAAATCTTAGAATTTAATATTTTTCTGGCTATGAATTTAAAATAGTTTATGTTAATACAGTAATAAACTATCATCTGAGTTGCTTGGATTATTAGTAGTTTGGATTTATTAATTTTATAAATATCTCAGCCATTATTCTTCAAATATTTCTTTTTCTCTTTCCTTCTTCTGGCATTCTCATTTTGCATGTGTTGTAGCTTTTGTAATTGTTCCATGCTTCCACATATTCTCTTTCTTTTCTTTTTTTCTCGTTTTTCTTTTCTTTTCTTTTCAGTTGCGGAGTTTCTACTGAAGTGCCTTCAAGTTCACTGATGTTTTTCTAAAGTCATGCTTAGTCCTACTGCATTTCTGTTACAGTATTATTTTGTTTTGCTTTTCCTAGCATTTCTTTTTGATTCTCTAGGGATTTATCTCTTCTTACATTACTCATCTAGTCTTAAATATTTTCCAATTTTTCATTTAGAGACCTTAGCATATTAATCTTAAAAAAAAAAACAAAAAACTCACTGCTGCCAAGTTGAACCTGACTCATAGTGACCTCTCCTTGGGTTTCCTAGGTGGTATCCCTACGAGAGTAGAATGCCCATTCTTCCTTCCAAAGAGTGGCTCTTGAGTTTGAACCACCAGCCTTCTGGTTAGCAGCCTTAGGCACTATTCCACCAGAGCCCCCGAATTATTTTAAATTCCAAGTCTAATAATTCCAAAATCTCTGTCATAGGCAAGTGTTATTTTGAGGCTTGCCTTGACTCTTTAGACAGTGCTTTTTTTACCTTCTAACATTTCTTCTAATTGTTTTTTGAAAGACAGATATATCCTCAGGTAAACAGGCCTATTTTCTGTCTATCTGGCCAGGAGTTAAGCTGTGTTTACTCTTTGCTGCAGAAAACTGTTGGTATTAAGGGTTAAAATTCTGTCTAGTATCTTTATTTATTTATTTATTTTCCTTTCCTTTTTGTATTTATCTTTCCGAAGAAAGTCCTTATTAAATAGAGTTTGAGGTTTACATTTATTTCATTTGTAATCCCCTATTATTATATAGAAGCTCAGTAAATATGGTAAGGTTTCAGGGGAGAAGTTGTATTCTATAATGAGGCTGGAACTGGAGATTTCTAATTCCACAACTCAGTTTCTAGTTAAACCCATGTCAGTTAGATTTCAATAAAACCATTTCCCATGGTTGCAACTTTTGTTAAGGAGGACAGAATACTGCAGGCATACTTCAAAATGACTGTATTTTGCATCCTTTCGGAATCATAATGGAATTTTTCTCTGATTTTCCTAGTGAAAACCTGGTTGGGCACCTGGAGTGTGAGCCCAACTAAGACTAAAAAGACTTCAGAATTTTTAACTCTCAGTCTCATCCACACCAAGACTGCAAGAGTTTGTCAGTCATAGTCAAAATGTTTCTATAGGTACTTGCTCCAGCAGTGGAGTTATTCTCCTGGTCTTCTGCTGCAAGTAAACTATGATTTTCAATGTCATCCTGTCTCTCTCTCCAGTTTTGGCACTGTGGCTTGTCCCGTGACCTCATTTCTCTGATAGCTATGAGAATAGCTGTTGGTTTTCTGTTTATTCAACTTTTTTCTGTGAGGATGGAGATGAGGATTTCCAGGCTCTTTATACGGTACACTGAAAAGTAGAAGTTTTCATTATCTCTTCAAATATTGTTCTGTTCCATTTTGTCTCTCTTTTTCTGATATACGAATAACAAATTTTTCATAGTGTTCCACAATCTTAGCTGCCATGCTATTTTGTCTCCTTTTTATTTCTTTGTGTTTTACTTGCCTAATTTCTATTATGTTATCAGCAAGTTAACTGATTTATGTCTTCTTCAGTATCTAGTCTACTGATGAGGTCCCTGAAGGGTACAATCAGTTTGTACCTTTACTAACCTAAAGGCTGGCAGTTTAAACATGCACAGAGGTATCACGAAAGACAGTCTTCGCAACCTGGTTATGTAAAGCTTATAGCCAAGAAAACCCAGTGGAGCAATTCTAGACTGTAACATATGGGGTCACCATGAGTAGGAATCAAGTCAACAGTAATGGGCAGTCAATTGATGAGTTAATGGAAAAAATTCCTCTTCATCTTTCTTTTTTTAAACTTGACTTTTTGTTTCCTTCTTAAACTTTACTTTTCTTTGCTGAAATTTTGAAATAAATGCAAAATTTATTCTTGCATATTGTCCATATTTTCTATTAGACTGTTTAACTTATTAATCATCATTAACTTCAAAATCTCTACTTGATAGTTCCAAATTCTTAATAATCTCTGAGTTTTGTTCTGTTGCATAGAAGTGTGGTTACATTTTCTTCTACCTGGCCTTCAGTGTGTGGGGTTGAATCAATTAGTCAGGAGTTGAGCAGCTTTTGCTTTTTTCTACGTTAGCTATCAATACAAACTGACTGTAAATTCCTCTTGTGTTACTATGTGCTTAAAGTGGTATTTGTCATTCTGGAGAGTTATTCTCAGAATATATGTTCAGCTCTAAGCTTTAGTCATTCCTTTTGCACCTGCACTGTGATTTTCTGTATTCTTTTGCCTCTCTCAGTGGCAGACTGCTGCTCTTATTTACTAGATTCTTGCTAACCTGGTGTTAGGAATAAGATAATTGATTCTCTTGTCCTACTTTAACCTCAATCTCAAACTCTCAAAGGCAAAGCCTTCTCAATTATCCTGTTGTCCTTAGTGGTAGGAAACCTCTAATAGTCTAAGTCCGGGATGCTTTCCTATGCTCCCAACTACAGAGGCAAATGTGAAATTTTTTTTCCACACACAGTAAGTCTTCACTTGTGCCCTGATGGTTGATTAATTTACTGTTCTTTCTCAAGGAATTTAAGGTTTCTCTTCCCTGTGGGAGAAAGAATAGCTGGACTTTATGTCTTTCACACTCTTCACCCTCTTCAGGCCCACACTACCCAAGAAAGCTCTCTCTGGTCTTTTGTTTTCTTTTTAATATTTCTTCTCAGCACCTATTGAGGTCTGGGTAGAAGATCTTGTAAGTGAGTTCAAACATCCCTTTTGTGTGTGTGTGTGTCCTAGTGTTTCCCCACTTTCACACTAAACCACATTTGGCCAATAGCAATTCTTTATATATA
>NW_006921982.1:2579600-2584002 GCF_000298275.1 Orycteropus afer afer | reverse complement strand
TGCATTTATCTTCCTGTTTGTGTGGGGTTTCGTTTCCTTCCCTCTGTTGCAGGTGACCCAGTGTTCATGTTATCTAACCTTGGGGTATCTGCCACTTCTTAGATTTCACACTACTTGGCTATCCTTAGGTATCTGCTCTCTGATCAGTCTACAAAATTTATGATTTTGAGGATGGTTTTAATCCTATTATTAGGGTGTTTAAGAGGTTTTTGTAGATTTCCTTATCCTACATAGTAGCCAGAAACCCTAGTGTTAATTTTTTTTAATTGTATTTTGAGACAACTTATAAAATAAATCCTTGTTAATTTAATATAATCTTTTGATTCAATTAATATGTTGCATTGGTATTTTAAAATATCATTTTAAAAATAGAAACTGATAGTATGATTGATGTTATTAGAATACATACTAGGATTACTATGTGATCATTCTTTTTTTTTTTTTTACATTTTATTATGATTTGGATGAAATTTTGTAGAGCAGATTTGTTTTACATTCAACAATTCATACACATTTTGCTTGTGACATTGATTACAATCCCCACAGTGTAATAGCTCTCTTCCCACTTCCTCATTGTCATCAGTCTTTCCCTGTGTCCTTCTTGCTTATGCATTCCTGCCTCCCTACCTTTCTCCCAGTACACCTGCTGCCCTTCTGATCTCCCATGCTTGATTGTTCTAAGGAGTGCATTTCCCTGGTGTAGTTTTTCAGCTCCTAGGCCATCTATTGGTTGGCTAAGAGTTAAGCCCCAAGAATGAGTTCAATTCCAGGCCAAAGGGTCACTTGAGGCCATAGTTTCAGGGGTTTTATCCGTCTTTATCCTAGCATTAAACCTTGTCTTTTAAATGGTTTTTTTTTTTTTTTTTTTTTAATTTTTGCTCTACATTTTTTTCTCCCACTCTATCCAGGAGCTTCAATTTTGATCCCTTTCCAAGCAGTTGGCATTGGTAGACAGACACCATCTAGTTTTTCTAGTCTCAGGGTCATATAGGCTGAAGTTCTTATAGTCCATTAGTCCTTTGGGCTGTTTGCTTGTGTCTTTGATTTTCTTCACTCTGCTTTGCTTTGGACAAGAAGAGACCAATATTTGCATCTTAAATGACTTCTTGCAAGTTTCTAAGACCCCAGTCACTACTCACAGAAGTAAGACATAGAAAAACATAATTTTTTTGTATTATGTTGTGCCAGTTAAGCATGATGTCCCCCATGATCATGATCCCTAGCCCACAGGCTCAGTGACTCACTCCCTCAAGGTGCTTTGTTGTGGCTCAGAAGTTATCCTAATTTTGCCTTCTGTTAGTTTTATACTGTATATGGACATTTTTATAGCACATACAAATACATATGTAGGAATCTCATCTTCCAAACCTAAATATGGTCATAAATATATTCCTTTTGACTATCATACTTGATCTTCTTTCCTTTCTAACTATGTACCCACATATAGATTAGTGTTTGCTATTACTGATAATAAGGAGCTCTGATAATGTAGTGGATAAGCCATTTGGCTGCTAACCAGAAGGTCAGTGGTTCAAACCTACCAGCTGCTCCATGGGAGGGAGGTTAGGCAACCTACTTCCATAAAGATTCCCAGTCTTGGAAACCTAATGGGGATTGCTGAGTCAGAATCAACTTGATGGCTGTGGGTTTTGTTTGGCTTGGTTTGTGACTGATAATGCAGTATTGTGTATGTAGTAGTATTTGCTTTTATTGTCTGTACCTCTTGTGCACCTCTCCATGTCTTCCTTTACCTTAGTAATATTGTGCTAATCAAACCCTCTTGTTGTATTTCCTTTCCCTTCACCCATATCAATACCTGTTTCTTAACAATCCATCTATTTTCCCTTCCTTTCCCTCCCCTCCCACTCCTGGTAACCAACAAAGAAAATTTTCTTCCCTGTATAAATCTGTTCTTGACTTTTTATTATAATTCACTTATACAATATTTAGCCACTAAATTTTAAAATAAGGCACATTAAACATCTCTGAAGATTTACAAAGATCACTATAAACATTTTAGTTCCCTCAAATTCAGGCCATGCCAATTCAGATCCAGTATCTGGTAACTTCTCATATTTTAACCATTGCATCTCCCCAAAAACATTGTCACACTGGATAATATCCATGGGTCCATTGGGAAAGGAAAATGGTCTTTTTGGAGTAGAGTGGTCCATTTAGCACACAGGGTTGTCTCCATGTAAATACTAGTGAAAATTTGTAGGTATATACTTGTAAAAAAGGAGAACATAGCTTACAATTGAATTCAGGGGCTCTAACCTATGAATGGGTTGGGATCTGAAAAAGTAAATGAGAGCCAATGCTATTTACTGTGATGACTCAAGACAAAATTAACACTACCTAAACTGCCAACTGGAAGATATCGATATTTGTGCCCATTCCAAAGAAATGTGATCTACAAAAATGTGGAAATTATCCTATAATATCATTGCTGTTGTTGATAGATATTGTTGAATCATCTCCAACTCATAGCAATCCTACATACAGCAGAATGAAACACTACTCTGTCCTGTGCCAGCACCACCATCTCTCCTATACCTGAGCCCACTGTTGCAGCCACTGTGTTAATCCACCTCGTTGAGGGCCTTCCCCTCTTTTGTTGACCTTCCACTTTACCCGGCATGTTATCCTTCTCCAGGGAAAGGTATCTTATTACATGATGAAAGTAGGTGAGATGAAGTTTGGCCATTCTTGCTTCCAAGGAGTATTCTGTCTACACTTCTTCCAGGACATAACTGTTAGCTGTTTTAGCAGTCCATGGTATTTTCAGCATCCTTCATCAGCACTACAACTCAAAAGCATCAACTCTTCTTCTGTCTTCCTTATTCGTTGTCTAGCTCTCACATGCATATTAGGCAATTGAAAATATGATGGCTTTTGTCAGGCACACCTTAGTCCTCAAGGAGACATCTTTGTTCTTCAGCACTTGAAAGAGGTCTTCTGCAGCCAAATTTCCCAGTGCTATATGCATCTGATATCTTGACTGCTGCTTCCAGTGGAGTTGATTGTAGAACAAAGTAATACGAAATCTTTGACAACTTCAATCTTTTCTCCATTTACTATGATGCTGCTAATTGATTCAGTTTTGAGGATTTTTGTTTTCTTTATATTGAGATGTAATCCATACTGCATAGTCTTCAGTCTTCATCAGTAAGTGTTTTAAGTCATCCTCACTTTCAACAAGCAAAAATTGTGTAGTTAGCATATTGTAGGTTGTTAATAATTCTTCCTTCAATCCTGATGCCACATTCTTCTTCATATACTCCAGCTTCTTGGATTATTTACTCAGCATAAAGTTTGAATAAGTATGGTGAAAGAATACAATGCTGACTCACTCCTTTCTTGATTTTAAACCATGCAGTGTCCTCTTGTTCTGTTTGAATGACAGCCTCCTGGTCTATGTACAGGTTCCTCATGAGAACAATTAAGTGTTCTGGAATTCCTTTTCTTCTCAATGTTATCCACAATTTGTTATGAGCCATACAATCAAATGCTTTTGCATAGTCAAAAAGAAAAAGTCAACATCTTTCTGGTATTCTTTGCTTTCAGCCAAGCTCCATCTGACATAAAAAATGATATCCTTCATTCTACATCCTCTTCTGAATCCAGCTTGCATTTCTGGAAGTTCTCTGTTAGTACACTACTGCAACCGTTTTTGAATTATCTTCAGTAAGATTTTACTTGCGGGAGTTCCGGCAAGATGGCGGACTAGGCAGAAGGATTGCACAGACCCTCTTCAACAAAGAAAAGGGAAACCAATTAAAACAGACACAGAAGATAATCTTGGACTCCTGAGCCTTGAAGGGAAGGATATAGAAGTGGACTAAACCTCAACTAGCAGAAGAATTTGCGTGAAAATACCAAGAAAAGAGACATATGAAGCTGCGGTCAGGCAGCAAGCCTGAGCGATCCTGACAGCATAGACAGCTTAGAGATTCCCAAGTGGGGGTAGGACCTAAGAATTAAACTAAAAATCACCCTGCTAGCCAGAGACTGCATGGAGGACTGTGCACGTTGTCTGGGGAACAAACAGAGAAGGTGAAGAGAAAGGTGGGCTGAACTGTGGACTTTTGCCAGTCCGGAGAGTGCAACCATTTTGAAGGTTTAAAAAGCAGCTTCACTATTTTGTATATTTAAAGGGATAGCACTCTCACAGATTCCTGAGGCTTAAGAACATGTTCTGCTTTCCAGCAACCCCAAGGACACTTGGCACCTGCAAGATTGACAAAGTATGGCATTCCTCTTGTTACTCTGATACCCCACACCCGCTTGGTGAACAGAGGTGTGGCCATCCCCCACTCCTACCTAACTTCTGGGCCTACAGGAAATCCATCACAGTCTGTCTGCTCAGACAGAGCCTGGGGGCCCTGCCCTGTCCTCCACC
>NW_006921982.1:2562024-2567808 GCF_000298275.1 Orycteropus afer afer | reverse complement strand
CTCCTGGCTTTGTTTTCACTGAAGATATTGAGCTTCTCCATCTCCTCTTACCACAGATGTTGTCAGTCTGTTTCCTGGGTACTCCATCTGGTGAAGTCCATATGTATAGCTGTCTTTTGTGTTGTTGAAAAAAGGTGTTTGTAATGAATGACTTGTTGATCTTGCAAAATTCTATCATGAGAACTCCAGTGTTATTTCCATCACCAAGGCCAAATTTTCCAACTACCGGTTATTCTTTGTTTCCAAATTTCACATTCCAATTTCCAGTGGCAATCAGCACATCTTGATTGCATGTTCAATAAATTTAAGAATGCAGTTGGTAAAAATCTTCAATTTCTTCCTTTTTGGCTTTGGTGATGGCTGTGTTAATTTGAATAATAATAGTGTTAACTGGCCTTCCTTGTAGGCTCATGGATATTATCACTGAGAGAGTTGTATTTTAGGATAGATCTCGAAATATTCTTTATGACAATGAATGCCACACCATTGCTCTTCAACTTATCATTCCCAGTGTGGTAGGCTGGGTTCTCTAGAGAAATATATTTTATATATATATATATATATATATAAAGAGAGAGAGAAAAATTTATCTTAGGAAAATGGCTCATACCCTTATAGAAGCTGGCAAGTCCCAAGTTCTTCAATCAAAAGTCAAACTGGATGCTTTCCCCAACTCATGCAGCTGCAGGGGTTGACAAGGTCAAAGTTGGCAGGCAGCATACCAGCTGTTGACTTCAGCAAATGCTGAATCCAAGATCTCCAGGCTGACTAGTTGATTGTTCACTCATGGAAAGTTGTAGGCAGCACAACAGGGTCCCAATCCACAGAAGAAAGTTTATTTTCCCAGGATGTCCATAAATATCTCAGAAGCAGGCCACACCGCTAGGGAAACCCCCTTTCAATGGATTGGCTGCTCAAATCATATATGTATGATCCTATCATGGGAATAACCCACATCACAACCGCTTAAACCACACAGAATTGTGGTCCAGCCAAGTTGACACACACCTCCAACTATCACAGTCCACCTCTTGTCAACTTGGTAGTTGTACATATCTTATTAACTGCACATAATCTCCAAATAAGGACAAATACATGTCATATTTGCACCTAATATGATATGCTAGCCTGCATACAACCAAAACGCATTAACCTTATTTACATCTCACAATTCATAACAGAAAGAAACAAAAGTTTCATGCACATATACAATGAAGAAATGTAACAATCACAGTCCTTGTTTCTGCAACTGATCACATGGCCATAGGTGATATTCAGAACTACCTTCTTCCACCACCCATTCCATATTTTGCTTGCCCTCAGCAAGCACCTCATTCCTGAAGGGTCTGGGGAATTAGTAGTCATATCAGAATTGAGTTGCTGTAATTTTCCATTGACTTTAATCACAGGACATGGTAGTACTGAGAGACATCCTAAAGAATCTCCTGTATTTCAGATATATTATCTTCTTTACCTCCATTGTGCAATGCCAATCAAAATTTCCTTTGGTAATCAGGATCTATCACACCAGATAGTACTATAACACCTTTTTTTGTCTGATGATCCAGAGGCATGAGGAAGCCAAAATGACTGAGTGAAATTCTTACCTTCCGGTTCAATGCAATCAGTATTTTCAAAGCAATCATGCTTTCATCATGATTTCAATCATGATTTCAAAGCAATCAGGCTCCAGGTGGGAATGTTCCTCACTTCTGGACTTAGATCTCCAAACCTGCAGAGCATAGGATAGCAGGGACAGGAAATAAAATTTTTTGAGTGGGTCACTAGAGGTAATAGTGAGTGGTACAACTCCCATTTTCATCCCTTGTTTCCTGGACCCATGAATCCTGGCTATTGGAGAAACAGCATCATATTCTGGTTTAGAGCATATACAGCCTCCTGGAGAACATTGCCCCAACCCTTCAAGGTATTGCCACCTGGCTGGCACTGTAATTGTGTTTTCAGTAGGCCATTCCATCGTTCTATCAAGCCAGCTGCCTCTGGATGATGGGGAACATGATGAGACCTGTGAATTCCATGAGCGTAGGCCCAATGCTGCACTTCATTTGCTGTGAAGTGAGTCTTTGATCTGAAGCAATGCTGTATGGGATCCCATGATGACAGATAAGCCATTTTGTAAGTCCACAGAGGGTAGTTTTGGCAGAAGCATTGCACACAGGAAAGGCAAATCCATATCCAGAATAAGTATCTATTCCAGTAAGAACAAACATTGTCCTTTACACGATGGAATTGGTCCGATGTAATCAACCTGCCACCAGGTTCCTGGCTGGTCACCCAAAGGAATGGTTCCAGATCACAGACTGACTGTTGATCTCTGCCACTGTATCAACCACTGTCATGTTTGTTTGTTTTTTTCCTGACCTTATTTTTCATTGACCCTTTACATTACAAAGCATTATGTCCTTCTCCAAGGACCAGTCTGTCTTGAAATTATGTGGATAATACATAAGACAAAATTTCACCATTCTATGGACCACTTTGGCTGTATTTCTCCTAAAAGAGATTTGTTTGCATTGGAATGCTTTTGTGGAGCATTCTGGCTGTATTTCTAAGACAGATTTTTTTCGTTATTCTGCAAATCCATGGAGTATACAACAGTCTTCACAAAAACTATAATTCACAGGCATCAATACTTCTTCTGTCTTTATCATTGTCCAATTTTTGCAAACTTATGAAGTGACTGAGAACACCATAGCATGGGTCAGGTGCACCTTTGTCCTCAAAGTGACATCTTTGTTTTAAAAAACAAAACAAAGCAAAAAAACTTTGAACAGTGTCTTTTGCACCAGATTTGCCCAGTGAGATACATTATTTGATTTCTTGACCTCTGTTTCCATGGATGTTGATTGTGAATCCAAGCAAGAAATCCTTGACAAAATCCATCTTTTTTCTATCTCAATGTTGCTTATTGGTCCAATTGTGAGGATTTTTTATTATGTATGTTTAGGTGTAATCCATACTGAAGGCTGTAGTCCTTTATCTTCATCAGGAAATCCTTCAAGCACTCTTTTTTAAAGCAAGCAAATCTGTGTTATCCTCATACCACCAGTTGTTAATAAGTCGTACTTCAAAAGTTGTTCATGTAGTACAGCTTCTCAGATGATTTCCTCAGCATGCATAATGAAGAATTATCATGAAAAGATACAACACTGACAAACACCTTTTGTGACTTTAAACCATGCAATAGATCCTTGTATGTACAAATGACTGCTTCTGGGTGTGTTCCTGTTCAGCCTCAGAATAAATGTTCTGGAATTCCCATAATTCACAATATTATCCATAATTCATTATAATCTACAGAGTCAAATGCTTTTGCATAGTCACTAAAGTACAAGTGAACATCATTCTGGCATTCTTGTTTTCAGCCAAGATCCATCAGAGATCAGCATTCTATCACTCAAATGAGGGATATAATTGTCTGTCATGTAGTTGGCTCATGGTCTAGTATTGACTGATGATCTTCAGTTTCTCCATTGTCTCTTTCCATAGATGTCGTTGATTTATTTCCTATGTATTTCATTCAGTGAGTTCCCTGTAGGTATTTACTGTTTGTGTTGTTGAAAAAGGTGATTGCAATGATTAAGTCATTGATCTTTCAAAATTCTCTCATGCCATTTTCTGCATCATTTATATGTCCAAGGCCATATTTTTCTAGCTACTGATCAATCCTTCTTTTGTGTTTCCTACTTTCACAGTCCAATCACTAGTAATAATAAATGAATCCTGATTGAAATTTGATCAATTTCAGCCTGCAGAAGTTGGTAAAAATTTTCAATTTCTTCATCTTTGGCATTAGTAGTAGATGCATATATTTGAATAATAGTCATAACAACTGATCTTCCTTGTAGGAATATGTGTAGTATCCTATCACTGACAGGATATGTTGTCTTCAGTATAGATTTTGAAATGTTCTTTCTGACAATCTATGTGATATCATTCCTTTTAAATGTATCATTGCCAGCATAGATGACCAAATGTTTGTCCAATTTAAAATTACAAATACCAGTCAATTTTAGCTCAATAATGCCCAGGACACTGATTTTGGTGCATTCCATTTCATTTTATAAAATTTCTAATTTACCTAGAAGCTAGATTATGTGAAGAAGAGTGTGGCATCAGGACTAGAGGAAGACTTGTTAACAACCTGCAATACACTGACAACACAACACTGCTTGATGAAAATGAGGATGCTTTGAAGCATTTATTGATGAAGATTAAAGACTACAGTCTGCAGCATGGATTACACCACATTATGAAGAAAATTAAAATCCTCACAAATGGACCAATAAGCAGAATCACAATAAATGTAGAAAAGATTGAATTTGTCAAAGATTTCATATTACTTGGTTCCACAATCAACATCCATGGAAGCAAAAATCAAGAAATCAGACAACATATTGCACTGGGCAAATCTGCTGCAAAAAAAACCTCTTTAAAGTGCTGAAGATCAAAGATGTCTCCTTGAAGACTAAGGTACATCTAACCCAAGCCATGGTATCTGTTTTTTTTTTTTTTTTCCTTCCCCTCCCCTCCCACCCCTGGTAACCAACAAATATTTTTTTTTTCTTTCCGTAGATAAACCTTTCCATGATTTTCACGATTATGGACTGATACAATATTTGTCCTTATATGATTGAATTATTTCACTCAGCATAATGTCCTCCAAGTACATCCACGTTATGTGGTGTTTTGCAGATTCTAGGTTATTATTTAGGGTTGCATAGTATTCCATCGTGTGCATATACCAAAGTTTGGTTATCCATTCCTCAGTTGATGGACACTTAGGTTGTTTCCATCTTTTGGCTATTGTAAATAGTGCTGTGATGAACATTGGTGTGCATATGTTGTTCATGTCAAATCCCTCACTTCTTTAGGATATATATCTAGTAATAGAATGGCTGGGTCAAATGGTATTTTCAATTCCAACTTTTGGAGGTATCACCACATGGCATTCCACAGTGGTTGTAGCATTTTACAGTCCCACCAGCAGTGTATGAGAATCCCAATCTCTCCACATCCTTGCCAACATTTGTTATTTTCTGTCTTATTGAACTTTGCTACTAGTGCTGAAGCAAGATGGTATCTCATTGTTGTTTTGATTTGCATTTTTTTAATGGCTAATGATTGTGAGCATTTCTTCATATGTTTGTTGGTCACCTGAATATCATCCTTGGTGAAGTGTCTATTCATGTCTTCTGACCATTTTTTAATTAGATTGTCTTTTTGTTATTGAGGTGTTGGAGTTTTCTATAAATTCTAGAGATAAGTCGCTTGTCAGATATGTCATTGCCAAATGTTTTTCCCAATCTGTAGGTTCTCTTTTGACTCTTGTGGAGAAGTCTTTGGAAGCACAAAAAAATTTAATTTTTAGACGGTCCCATTCATCTAGTTTCTCTTCTGTTGTTTGTGTATTTTGGGTTATACTTGGTAGTCTATTTATGCCATATATTAGGGCCCCTAAATTTGCCACTAGTTTTTCCTTGAGGAACTTTATAGTTTTAGGTTTCACATTTAAGTCTTTGATTCATCTAGAGTTAGTTTTTGTATATGGTGTGAAGTACAGATCTTGTTTAATTTTTCTGCAAATGGATCTCCAGTTTTGCCAGCACCATTTATTAAACAAACATTCTCTTCTCAATTTAATGGATTTTGGCCCTTTGTCAAAGATCAGTTGACTATAGGTTGATGGATCTATTTCTGGGTTCTCAATCCTATTCCCTTGGTCTATGTGTCTGTCATTATACAAATACTAGGCAGTTTTGA
>NW_006921982.1:2560819-2561345 GCF_000298275.1 Orycteropus afer afer | reverse complement strand
TCTTGGGTTTTCTATGCATAGGATCATATCATCAGCCAATAGGAATAGTTTGACTTCTTCTTTACCAGTTTGGATGCCTTTGATTTCTCTTTTTTGCCTTATGGTCCTGGCTAGGACTTCCAGTACAATGTTGAATAGAAGTGGTGATGGCGGGCATCCTTGTCTGGTCCCTGTTCTCAAGAGGAATGGTTTCAGTGTCTCTCCATTGAGTATAATGTTAGCTATTGGTTTTTCATAGATGCCCTTCATTATGTTGAGGAATGTCCCTTCTATTTCTATTTTGCTGATAGTTTTGATCAGGAATGGGTATTGGATTTTATCAAATGTCTTTTCTTCATCAATTGTTATGATCATGTGGTTCTTCTTTGTTTTTTTATGTGGTGGATGATGTTGATTGTTTTTCTAATGTTGAAACATCCTTGCATACCTGATAGGAACCTCACTTGGTCATAATGAATGATTTTCTTGATATGTTGTTGGAGTCTATTGGCTAGGATTTTGTTGAAGATTTTTGCATCTATATTCA
>NW_006921982.1:2538355-2551513 GCF_000298275.1 Orycteropus afer afer | reverse complement strand
TTAAAGAACATTGGTGTCGCATTCATCGTCACAAAGAACGTTGAAAGATCTATCCTGAAGTACATGGTGTCAGTGATAGTATAATATCCATACAACTGCAAGGAAGACCAGTTAATACTACTATTATTTAGATTTACTCATCAATAACCAAAGCCAAAGATGAGGAAGTTGAAGATTTTTACCAACTTCTGCAGTCTGAAGTTGACCAAATATGCAATCAAGATGTGTTGATTATCACTGGTGATTGGAATGCAAAAATTGGAGAAGAATCACTGATACTTGGGAAATACGGTCTTGGTGATAGAAATAATGCAGGAGATGTCATGGTAAAATTTTGCAAGACCAATGACTTATTCATTGCAAATACCTTTTTTTCAACAATATAAATGGCAGCTATTCACATGGACTTCACCAGATGGAATACATAGGAATCAGATCAACTATATCTGTTGGAAGAGGTGATAGAGAAGCTCAATATCGTCAGCCAAAACCAGGCCAGATGCTCACTGTGGAACTAACCATCAACTGCTTATATGCATGCTCAAGTTTAAGCTGAAGACAATTAAAATAAGTCCATGAGAGCCAAAATATAACCTTGATAATATCCCTCCTTAATTTAGAGACCATCTAAAGAAAAGATTTGATCCATTGAACATCAATGACCAAAAACCAGAGGAATTTTGAGATGACATCAAGTACATCATCAATGAAGTGAGCAAAAGGTAATTAACAAGACAGGAAAGGAAGGAAACACTACAATGGATGTCAGAAGAGACTCTGAAACTTGCCCTTAAACACAGAGCAGCTAAAGCAAATGGAAGAAATTACAGGATAAAAGAACTGAAGAACTGAACAGATTTCAAAGAGCAGCTTGAGACAACAAAGTCAATTATTATGAAATGGCAAAGACCTGGAGTTAGAAAACCAAAAAGGAAGAATACAGTCAGCATTTATCAAGCTGGAAGAACTGAAGAAAAAAATTCAAGCCTTGAGTTGCACTATTGAAAGATTCAAGAAACATCCAAAGAAGATGGAAAGTATACACAGAGTCACTGTACCAAAAACAATTGGCTGATGTTCATCCATTTCAGGAAGCAGCACATAACCAAGAACCAATGGTAATGAAAGAAGAATTTGAAGTGGTACTAAAGAAATTAGCAAAGAACAAGACTCCAGGAATTGATGGAATACCCATTGACATGTTTCAACAAAAGGAATCCCAAGCAGGAGGTATACACTTGTCTATTCCAAGAGATTTGGAAAATAACTGCCTGCCCAACTGACTGAAAGAGATCCGTATTTGTACCCATTACAAAGAAAGGCAATCCCACAGAATGTGGAAATTATCAAACAGTATAATTAATATCAAACACAAGTAAAATCTTGCTGAAGATAATTAAAAAAAAACGATTGTTTTGAATTATTGACAGAGAATTTCCAGAAATGCAAGCTGGATTCCGAAGAGGAAGTGGAACAAGGGATATTATTGCTGATGTCAGATAAACCTTGGCTGGAAGCAAAGAATGTCAGAAAGATGCTTATGTGTGTTTTATCAACTACATGAAAGCATTCTATTGTGTGGATCAAAACAAATTCTGGTTAACATTGAGAAGAATGAGAATTACAGAACATTTAATTATGCTCATGAGGAAGCATGTACATAGATTAGGAGGCTGTCATTTGAACATAACAAAGGAATACTGCATGGCTTAAATTAAGGAAGGGAGTGCATCGAAGTTGTATCCTTTCACCATATTTATTCAATTAGTATGCTGAGCAAATAATTTGAGACTAATTAATATAGCTGGACTATATGAAGAAGAACATGGCATCAGGATTGGAAAGACTCATTAACAACCTGTGATAAAAAGATGAAACAACTTTACTTGCTGAAAGTGAGGATGAATCAAAGCACTTACTGATAAAGATTAGGGACAACAGTCTGCAGTGTAGATTACATCTCAACACAAAGAAAACAAAAATCCTCACAAATGGACCAATAAGCAGCATCATGATAAATGGAAAAAAGATTGAAGTTGTCAAAGATTTCATATTACTTGATTCCACAATCAATACCCATGGAAGCAGCAGCCAAAACATCAGACAGTGTATTACACTGGGCAAATCTCCTGCAGAAGAACTTTTTCAAGTGCTGAACAGCAAAGATATCTCTTTGAAGACTAAGGTGCACTTAACACAAGCCACGGTATTTTCAATTATCTCATATGCCTGAGAGAGCTAGACAGTGCATAAGGAAGCATGAAGAAGAGTTCATGCTTTTGACTTGTGATGAATACTGAAAGTGCCAGGGACTGTCAAAAGAACTAACAAATCCATCCTGGAGTAGGTACTGATGGAATGCTCCTTGGAAGCAAGAATGGCCAGACCTTGTCTCATCTACTTTGGTCATGTTGCCAAAAGGGACAATTCCCTGGAAAAGATATTATGCTTGATAAAGTGGAGGGTCAACAAAGGAGGGGAAGGCCTTCAATGAGATGGACTGACACAGTGTCTGCAATGATGGGCTCAGGTATAGCAAGTATTGTGAGGCTGGCACAGGACTGGGCAGTGTTTCATTCTTTTGTACATTGGGTCACAATAAGTCAGGGCCAACTCTACAGCACCTAACAACAGCAACAACTTTGAGGAGGTAGCTTCTTCCTAGTTGTATTTTCAGTGCCTTTCAAACTGAGGAGGTTTTGTTCTGGGAATATATTAGAAAATTTCCCACTGCTATTCAAAAGATTTCACTGGCCAGTTTTTCAGAAGTAGATAGCCAGTTTTCTTCACAGTCTGTTTTAGTCTGGAACCTTCACTGAAATGTGTTCAATGTTGACCTGCTGATATGTGAAATTTTGATAGCATAACTTCCAACATCATAGCAATACACACCACCACAGTACATCAAACTGACAAATGAGTAGTGTATTTCGTAATAGTGATCATTTAGCCAAATGCACAGATCCTTGGATCATGTAAATACAAATATTCTCAATATCACTTTCCCAACTATCCATTTATAGTATAATTTATATAATTTAAATATGTATTTGTTTAAATATTAATGTATGTAATATACATATTTATATATGTCAATCTAGAAATTTCAGATGGACAAAGTGTATTTTGAGCATGGATTTTGCCCCATTAGCCAAGAATGATATATTATGTTACTATAAATTCCTAGAGATGCATACCCATTGCATTAAGAGAACATAAAACACCAATTTCTTAAGCATTTTTCTTAATTTTAAGATTATAATATTAGAACATTAGAATAATGTTTCAAAGCTACCCTCAGGTCATGTGAAAGAGCAATAAATAAATGCTTGTTAATAAAATATAATTGCACATATTCATTCTTTTTCTGTTTTTAAAATTCTGTTTCCTTAGAATTTATCTTTTTTTTTTTTTTAACAGCCTGGAACTTAACTTTTCCTTATACAAAATCAAATGAAAATTAACACATAACAAGAAATAAAAACACTATCCAAAGGACCAATTTTAGTATATTAAAAGTAAAAATAATACAGGATAAAACGTTTAACCAATTTTAGGAGGAAATGATGGCCAGGTTAGAATATATGTGTTTGTTTTTATACGAGTGTCATGAATACATTATATATAAATTGCTATTGTTTTTGTTATTTTTAATACCTTATTTCCATGGCAACTTCTGAATTATGAAACACATCGTCTTTCAGAGATTTCAAAAATATCCTTGTAGAAAAATGCCAACTCTCTGTTTACAAAAGAGAAAATTCTCCGTTGGTAAAAATATTTTACAGCAAAATATCACAGTTTAAAATACATTTAGCTTATTGTTTATAAATATTTAGGATCTATTGAAAATAAACTATCTTTTGGAAAAATGTTCAGACTTTAATATTTGATAGCTCCTTTTGATCTTGACAAGTTTCATGACACTAAACTTGCTATAAAATATGATCAATAACATGATTATAATAACTAAATAAATAGTTGTATATTTTTCAGTATTCCTTCTGAAGATGAACACACTGAATGTGTAGAAAAACCACTGGGATTCATGCTAGCTGAATATTCTCAGTTATTTTATCTTTGAGTTTCAGTTATTTCATCTTTGAAAGGAGGCTGTGTTCTAGCAATTTATCTTTAATGCACTTTACCATACACTTGTGCTATCAATCTGAGTAAATCATTAAACTCTTCCAAAGTAGTTACTTTTTCTGTAAAATGAAGTCACCATATGGGTAAACATTCCAGTCTACATATATGATTGCTGATACCAATTGGTAACTCTTTATGAAAGAGATGTATATTGAATAATTGATTAATACTGTATTTATTAGTTAATAAGAAGCTAATAACATGTCTAAATAAGTAAGATAAGGAATATTCAGGTTGTTCTAAGACTGTTCATCCTTCTGGGAGTCCATTCTATATTCTATATTCATCATCAATAGCACAGTTTGAACATATCAGTTCTTCAATTTTCCTTTTTCGTTGTGCAACTTTTGCACGCATATGAGGTGATGAAAATATCCTGGTTTGGGCCAGCTGTGTCTTACTCTACAAAGCTAAGTGATTCTTAACACTTTTGCAGTAGATTTACCCAAGGCAATATGTCCTTTGATTTCTTGACTGCTGCCTCGTGAACATTAATTCTTGATCCAAATAGAATGAAATCATTGACAACTTCAATTTCTCTTCATATATCATAATATTGCTTATTGGTCCCCTTGTAAGGAATTTTGTTTTCTTCACATTCAGATGTTATCTATCATAAAAGTGGTAGACTTTGGTCTTTATCAGTGTTGATTTAAGACATCTTCACTTTCAGCAAATCAAGGTGGTATCATCTGCATATCACAGGTTGTTAATGAATGTTCCTTCCACCTTAATACTATGTTTTCATTCATACAGTGTATCTTCTCAGTCTAGTTGTTCTGCATACAGATTGAATAAGTAAGAATATAGCATACAACTCTGATACATAAAAGAGTTTTGTTTTCTTTATATTGAGGTATAAACCATACTATAGACTATAGTTCAATCTTCATCAGAAAGTGCT
Organism: Orycteropus afer afer; assembly: GCF_000298275.1. Classification (NCBI taxonomy): domain Eukaryota; kingdom Metazoa; phylum Chordata; class Mammalia; order Tubulidentata; family Orycteropodidae; genus Orycteropus; species Orycteropus afer. The sequence goes on along the minus strand of NW_006921982.1, from coordinate 2,546,460 downwards.
TCAAGTCATCCTCACTTTCACAGCTTTGAACACACAATATCCTCGTGTTTTGTTTGGATGACTCCCTCTTAATTCTTGTACATGTCCTCCATGAACACAGTTACATTTTCTGCTATTTCTATTCTTCATAATATTTTCCATAATTACTTATAATCCACACAATCAAATGCCTTCACATGATCAATAAAACACAAGTAAATATCTTTCTAGTAGTCTCTATTTTCCACCAAAATCCATTTGACATAAACAATGGTATCCCTTATTCTACATCCTCTTCTGAATTCTGCTTGAACTTATGGCAGTACCCTGTCAATGTAGGCTGCAATCATTTTTTAATTAAGTTCAGCAAAATTTTGCTACTGCATATATGTTGTTGTTGTTATTATGTGCCATCCAGTCAGACCCAACTCATAGCCATCCCTCCTTGGGTTTCCGAGGCAGTATCACTATGTAAGTAGATTGCCCCATCTTCCTTCCAAGGAGTGGCTGGTGACTTTGAACCACCAGCCTTCTGGTTAGCAGTCAAGTGCCTTAGGCACTATACCACCAGAGCTCCTATATATATATATATATATATATATATATATATATTCAACCATATTTCCACAGTTTCAGATAATACTATTCAAATTATTTTTAACTTATTTTCCTAGGAACTTTTTATAGATAATGAAGGAGAAACTTGACAATTTACCAGCATTCATTCTCTTGGGCCACATGGCATCGGAAAGCACTTGAGCACAGAAATCATCTCTATATCTGTATCCATTTCTTTCTATACCTATTATCTGTCTATCTATCTATCTGTCTGTCTATATATCTATGTATGTACTATCATCTATCTATCTGTCATGTATTGTCTGTTATCCATAATGTCCTACATACATAGCCATTGGAAGGAGGAGTGCTGAACCTTTTTGAGGAAATCAATATAATTATAAAAATATCACTTCTTTTAAAGTGACCACTAGTTAAGACTTCAAAAGTAGAATAATATAGCTGGAATGAAGGAAAAAGAAGAGAAAGAATGATCATTTATTGAGTACCCAATGTGTCAAATATGTTGCTATGGTTTTATATTTTTAATGTATTTTAATTAGCATTACAACCTCTGACTAGGCATTTTTATCTTCATTATACATATTATGAAATTTGTGTTCAGAGTCAACACAAGAGCTGGGGCCAGAATTTAAACCAAATCAAGGTATGAATGATTTCACATACCATGATCAACACCTCTGCATATCATGAACCTTGGAGATGTGTATTATTTCTGACATTAGCTGGCTACTCCTTATAAAAGAAGTGTTTTTGTTTGTTTGTTTGTTTTTTGTCATGAGAGATCAGAAAGACAGTATTTCCACAAGGAGATAACTCTCAGAGGGCAGAAATGGATGCAAAAGAAGGACACAGGGAAAAGGTAACTACAGGGAGGAAGTGGGAAGTCAGCTGTTGCATTATGGGGATTGCAACCAGTGTCATGAGAGAAAATGTGTATAACTGCTGTAAGGAAAATGAATTTGCTCTGTAAACTTTCACGCAAATCACAAAATTTAAAAAAAAAAAAGTTGTTTGTTAAATAATTGATTAATTTTGTACCTAACAGTTAATAGGATTTTTTTTAACTCTGTAGTTTACTAAGAGAAACTGGTATCATTTTTTCTTTGTCATAAGCTTTGCAATTCAAATAACAAGACTCTGTTGATTTTTCTCATGTGTGCACATATATTTTTATTAATATGAAGTTATCTCATATCACTTCTGTAGAGATTAAAATGTTCAAACAAAAGTAAGGATATTATAATAGCTTGCTATAGACTCTGTGGGATTGCATTCATTTTAAGGATGACACTATGAATCATAGAAACAGAGCAATTAGGAAAGACCACATTAAATATTCAGGGGAACATAAAAATTTGAGGATGCATTCTTTAACCAAAGTGAATGTTAATTTTTTAACATTCACTGGTAGGAATTATCAATGGTAGGATGCAAACAAGCTGTGACAGTAGGCCAGTGCTAATTTATTTTGAATTTTACTAAAAACAGGTTGATTTAAATGGATATGCAATAACTCAGAGAGTAATAATAATGTGCTAGGTAAACATCAAGTTTTGGATTATATATAGTAAGATCAACAATGATACATTATTTTAGAAGAGACTTTGGGAAATTTGAGAGAAATTTTAGGGGCACCTAGAAAAAATACACGTTGGACTTTTGACGTAGTAGAATTTTCAATCCTGTCATCTTTTCTCAGGTTCTTTATAGGGGGGTGCCATATATACTTATAATACTGAAACACCACAATATTACCATGTAAATGGAGAAAAATAGTACAACATGTAATCAAAATGATTTAGATTGGTAGAGAAGATAACAATGATAATAATAATGCTTACAGCAAAGAAATTTCTAAAGATTCAGGATGTTGCTGTTACTATTGTTAGGTGCCCTCAAGTCATCTCCAACTCATGGCGACCTTATGTGTAACAGAACAAAAAACTGCTCAATTCTGTGCCATCCTCATGATTCTTGCTATACGTGAGCCCATCATTGCAGCCACTGTGTTAATCCAACTTGTTGAGGGACTTCCCCTTTATCATTGATCATACACTTTACCAAGAATGATATCCTTCTCCAGGCAATGGGTCCTTCTGACAACATGACCAAAGTAAGTGAGACAAAGTCTGGCCATTCTTACTTTCAAGGAACATTCCAGATGCACTTCTTCCAGGAAAGATTTGTTATTTCTTTAGCAGTCCATGGTACTCTCAGCATTCTTCACCAACACCACAACTCAAAAGCATCAACTCTTCTTCAGTCTTCCTTATTCATTGTCCAGCTCTCACATGTATAAAAGATGACTGAAAATACCATGGCTTGGGTTGAGCACACCTTAGTCCTCAAGGAGATATCTTTGCTCTTCATCACTTGAAAGAGGTCTTTTGCAGCAGATTTCCCCAATGCAATATGTTGTCTGATGTCTTGACTGCTGCCTCCATTGGTGTTGATTGTAGAACCAAGTAATATGAAGTCTTTGACAACTTCAATCTTTTTTCATTTATCATAATGCTGCTAATTGGTCTAGTTATGAGGAGTTTTGTTTTCTTTATATTGAGGTGTAAACCATACTATAGACTATAGTTCAATCTTCATCAGTAAGTGCCTCAGGTCATCCTCACTTTCAGCAAGCAAAGGTGTGTCATCTGCTTATCACAGGTTATTAATAAGTCTTCCTCCAAACTTGATGCCATGTTCTTCTTCATATAATCCAACTTCTCAGATTATTTGCTCAACATATAAATCGAATAAGTACGGTGAAAAGATATAACTGTGACAGACTCTCTTCTTAATTTTAAAGCAGGCAGTATCTCTTTGTTCTGTTTGAACAACAGCCTCCTGGCCTATGTACAGGTTCCTCTTAAGTACAGTTAAGTGTTTTGGATTTCCCATTCTTCTTAACGTTATCCTTAATTTGTTATAATCCACACAATCAAATGTTTTCGCATAGTCAATAAAACACAAGTAAACATCTTTCTGGTATTCTTTGCTTTCAGCTAAGATCCATCTGACATCAGCAGTGATATCTCTCATCCCACATCCTCTTCTGAATGCAGCTTGCATTTCTGGAAGCTCTCTGTCAATGTATTGCTGCAACTGTTTTTGAGTTATCTTCAGTAAGATTTTAATGATATTGTTCAATAATTTCCACATTCTATGGGATCACCTCTTTGTAATGGATCTCTTCCAGCCAGTTGGCCAGGTAGCTCTCTTCCAAATCTCTTGGCATAGCCAAGTGAGTGCCTCCAGCATGGCATCTGTTTGTTGAAACATCTCAGTGAGTATTCCATCAATTCCTGGAGCCTTGCTTTTCACCAAGTCCTCCAGTGCAGCCTTGCCTTCTTCCTTCAGTATCATTGGTTCTTGATCAAATGTCACCTCCTGAAATAGATAAATATTGACCAATTCTTTTTGGTGCAGTGACTCTGTGTATTTCTTCCATATTCTTTTGTTGTTTCCTGCATCACTCAATATATTGTCTATAGAATCTTTCAGTACTGCAACTCGAGGCTTAAAGTTTTTCTTCAATTCTTTCAGCTTGAGAAATATTGAGTGTGTTCTTCTCTTTTGGTTTTATTACTCCAGTTCTTTGCACATTTCATTATAATAATTAGCTTTGTCTGGTCAAGCTGCTCTTTGAAATTTTCTGTTCAGCTCTTTGATATTGTCATTTCTTCCATTTGCTTTAACTACTCTATGTTCAAAGGCAAGTTTCAGAGTTTCTTCTGACATCCATTTTGATCTTTTCTTCCTTTCCTGTCTTTTTAATGACATCTTGCTTTCTTCATGGATGATGTTCTTGATGTCATCCCACAATTCCTCTGCTTTTTCAGTCATTGGTGTTCAATGGATCAAGTCTATTCTTTACATGGTCTCTAAATTCAGGAGGGATATAATCAAGGTCATATTTTGGTTCTCATGTACTGTTTTAAATTGTCTTCAACCTCAACTTGAATGTGCATAGGAGCAGTTGATCATCTGTTGGCAGTCAGCTCCTAGCATTGTTTTGGCTGAAGATATTAAGATTCTCCATCGCCTCTTGCCATAGATGTAGTCAATCGGATTCCTGTGTGTTCCATCTGGTGAAGTCCATGTATAAAGCCACCATTTGTGTTGTTGAAGAAAGGTATTTGCAATGAATAAGTCACTGATCTTGAAAAATTCTGTCATGTGATCCTCAGTGTTATTTCTATCTCCAAGGCCATATTTTCCAACTACCAGTGATTCTTCTTTGTTTCCAACTTTTACATTCCAATCACCAGTGATGACTAACACATCTTGACTGTATGTTCTGTCAACTTCAAACTGCAGAAATTAATAAAAATCTTCAACTTCCTTGATGTTGGCTTTTGTGGTTGGTGTGTATATTTGAATATTAATAGTATTTGAATAGTAGTAGTATTAACTGGTCTTCCTTGCAGGTGTATGGATATTAGCCTATCATTGAAAGCATTGTACTTCAAGGCAGATCTTGAAACATTCTTTGTAATGATTAATGCCACATCCCTCCTCTTCAATCTGTCAATCCCAGCATAGGAGATTATATTGTTGTCTTACTGAAAATGGCCAAAATCCCAGTCCCTTTCAATTCACTAATGCTTAGGATATTGATCTTTATAAGTTCCATTTCATTATTGACAACTCCTATTTTCCTAAATTCATACTTCGTACAATCAATGTTCCTATTATTAATGGATGTTTGCATCTATTTATTCTTATGTTGAGTTGTACTGTATCAGCAAATGGAGCTTTACCCTATCCATATCATTAAGGTTTTCTCTACTCTGAGTAGGCAACTCTTCCCTAGTTATAATTTGAGTACCTTCATTCCTGAGGGGTTCCTCTTCTAGGACTATATCAGACGTTTTGGAGCTATTCATAAAGTTTTCCAGTAATATATCCAACAGTGTTTCATTGCTATTCATAAGGTTTTCAGTGGCCAATTTTTTCAAAAGTGAATGGCTCCAACCTTTTTCTTAGTCTGTCCTAGTCTGGAAGCTCTGCTGAAACCTGTCGACCATGAGTAACCCTGGTGACATTTACAAAACCAGTGGCATAGTCTCCAGCCTCATAGTAACATGCAAGCTACCACAGGACAAAAAACTGACAGACAAGTTTGGCTACCTTAGTTATTCCAAACTGCTCCACTACTTCCTCTACTTCCACTACAACCTCTGGTGGGGTGGAGGAGGATAGCATGGACACAAGACAGGTGGCCTGGCTGGCTGCATGCTCACCTGATGGGCAGGATGTTCTTGCTGTTCTCTTGGGGGTGGGGCAGTTGGGCCTGGTCCCCTAATGAAGATCACCAGCCTGGTGGTAACAGCCAGTGTCTGCTCTGATTGCCTGGACCTTAACTCTTCAAACATCTCCTAGTCTTTGGTCTTCCTTATTAATTGTCAATCTTTCATAAGCTTATAAGGCTATTGAAAATATTATGTCTTAGGTTAGGCACACTTTAGTCTTCAAAGTGACATATTTGCTTCTTAACTCTTTAAAGAGATTTTTTGCAACACATTTGCCCAGTGCAATACAATGTTTTGACCACTGTTCCCATTGTGGATCCAAGTAAAATGAAATCCCTGACAACTTCAATCATTTCTCCATTTATTGTGAGGATACGCTTTTTGGTCTAATTTTGAGGATTGTTGTTTTCTTTATGTGAGAGTACCACTCATCTGTCAGTTTTTCGTATTGTGATGGCTTGCACATTGTTATGAGGCTGGAGTCTATGTCACCAATATTTCAAATACCAGGAGGGTCACCCACTGTGGACAAGTTTCAGAAGAGCTCCATATTAAGACAGACTGAAAAGAAGGACAGAACCATCCACTTCTGAAAATATTGACTGGTGAAAACCTTATTAATGTGAGTGCAACATTTTCTAATATATTACTGGAAAACTTTATGAATAACCCTGAAACATTGTCTTATATAGTGCCTGAAGATGAGCCTCTTAGATTGGAAGACACCCAAATATGAGTGGGGAAGAGCTGGTCCCTCAAATAGAGTTGATCTTAATGACATGGAAGGAGTAAAACTTTCAGGAACTTCATTTGCTGATGGATCACAACTCAAAATGGGAAGAAACAGCTGCAAACATCCATTAATAATTGGAACATGGAATGTAAGGTAAATACTATAAACACATGCTAAATCATGCTGATAAATAAAATTTCTATAAACTTTTCTTGGAAATGGCCCAATGATTAATTTTTGTTTAGCTCTTAGCCCAGAAAAAACATTCTAATTCTTGCCTCCATAAAATTATTAACAATCTTCATCAGTGTTGAGATCTTGTCTTTGGAAGGTAGTAAGTAAACTCGATTCTAGTGTCTCTTACTTTGAAGAAACAGAACATAAAATGCACCTTTGGGATTATAGGAGAGATTGAACTAATTAAACTCATTTTGGTATTATTGAGCTATGGAAAGGTATTCTAAGAGGAACTGCTATTATTTTTTATAACTCTCCTATAATAGGAGAAAAGCAATTTCAAATAAGGCCTGAGGATAAAGAATGCTATGAAATGCACTGTTTTCTCCAACAATGTGTGTTGACTTCCTAACCCCTTTTATTTGTGGATGAAATGCTCTTTAGGAATACGGTTTTCTTTTATGTTAATCAAGTCATATCGATGTAGGGTGGATCCTAAACTTAATCACTTTTGAGTTACAAAAAGACTAAATTAGACAAAGCAGACACACACAGGGAAAGATGAAAATCAAATTAAGATCATGAGGTATCTGGACCCAGGGACATTAAGAAAGAGGGAATGTACTTGGCCAGGATCTTGATTTTCAAATTTTAAGCTCAAATAGTGTGGGAAAATAAATTTGGTTCTTTAAAGCTACCCACTTGTAGTATTCATTTTACAGAAGCTCTAGCAAACTAAGACAGAGATTAAAGGTCAAGAAAACAGAGAACATGTAAGTATGCCTTCAGCCAATACTTGATTGGATATTGAAATAAGAAACAGAATTTTCATGGAAGAAACACAGGGTTTGTTTTAATCCCTACGTGTACAGTTTTAGGGGCTTAGGTATAAAACCAGACCACTACACAGAACCTTCAGAATCAGGAAATTTGCATTTGAAAGGACATGGAGACTCATCCAGAATTGCTGAAAGGAAAGAAGATTAGCATTTGAAGGAAAGAAATTCAGAGAAAAAAAAATGCCTTTTTGATGATAAACCTTCACATCACAATAAAAAAGATGACAAGCACAACTATTCAGCATATACTAAAATAACAGCAACAAAGGAAATGATTACACTATTCATAAACATAACGAGCTCAGCTCAGAAAATAATATGGAACAAAGAAACCAGGGACACCATGAAAAAACACATAACAAAATGACAGAAACAAATTCAAATTTGTCAGTGATTACCCTGAATGTTAATGGATTAAATGCACCACTCAAGAGACAGAGAGTTGCAGATTGGATAAGAAAACAAAACCCATCAATATGCTGCCTACAACACACACACCTTAGAGATAATGACAAAAACAGACTAAAAATCAAAGGTTGGAAAAAG
>NW_006921982.1:2534765-2536329 GCF_000298275.1 Orycteropus afer afer | reverse complement strand
AAAAAATATTTGGTAATAACATGTCTGACAAGAGACTTATCTCTAGAATTTATAGAAAACTCCAACACCTCAATAACAAAAAGATAAACAATCCAATTAAAAAATGGGTGGAAGACATGGATAGACACTTCACCAAGGAGGATATTCAAGCAGCCAACAAACATATGAAGAAATGCTCATGATCATTAGCTATTAGAGAAATGCAAACAAAAACAACAATGAGATACTATCTTGCTCCAACACTAGCAGCAAAGTACAACAAGACAGAAAATAACAAATGCTGGTGAGGTTGTGGAAAGATTGGGACTCTCATATACTGCTGGTGGGACTGTAAAATGGTACAACCATTGTGGAATGCAGTATGTCGATTCCTTGAAGAGTTTGAATTAGAAATACCATTTGACCCAGCCATTCCATTACTAGGTACATATCCTAAAGAAGTGAGAGCCATGACAAGAACAGACATATGCACACCCATGTTCATCATGGCAGTATTTACAATAGCCAAAAGATGGAAACAACCTAGGTGTTCATCAACTGAGGAATGAATAACCAAACTATTGTACATACACACAACGGAATACTATGCAATGCTAAAGAATAATGTAGAATCTGCAAAACACCGCATAATGTGGATGAACTTGGAGGACATTATGCTGAATGAAATAAGTCAATCACAATAAGACAAATATTATATCAGTCCATTATTGTAAAAGTTAAGGAAAGGTTTATCTATTGAAGGAAATTTTCTTTGCTGGTTACCAAGGGTGGGAGGGAACACTGTTAGATAGATAGAGATAAGTATGGATTTGGGTGAAGAGAAGGGCAATGTACAAAATGTGAGTGACCAATATGGCAGCATTGAGGATGAGAAAGACATAGAGAGGTACATGGGAGGTACAGACAACAAATATGAACCCTTTTGCACATACAGTACTGTGATGTCAGTGAAGGCAATCATGGGTATATGGGTGGATAGATGGATGGACAGGCTGAACAATTAGGTATGTCTATGAAATGGGGAGTGTATCCAAGAACATATATAAGGTTGGCTGACAATGATCCTACAAGTTTATGTGAATGATCAGAATTCCCAGGTGTACAGTAGAGTTGACAAGGGGCATGGTTGTGGACACTGCTTGGTCACAGCCAGCTACCCAGGGGGACCGAGTAGTTGAACCTGTGGGCTTGGGACCACAGTCACAGGGGACATCAAGCTCAATTGGCATAACATACTATACAAACCATTGTTCCACCTCCTACTTTGGTGATTAATGACTGGGATCTTAAAAGCTAGCAAGCTGCCATCTAGATGCAACGATGGCTCTCTCCTCATCCAGAACAAAGAAGAATGAAGAAAACCAAAACTGATAGAAACGATTAGTCCTAGCAACTGGTACACCATCTGATCTGCAGCCTATACGACTATGAGACCAGAAGAATTAGATGGTGCCCAGCTACCACTGTCATCCACTTGGAAGGGGATCTATGTAGGAGATCCCTGATAGAGAGCAAGAACAGTGTGGAACAAAACTCAAAATCATTTAGAGAAAAAAAAAAAAAA
>NW_006921982.1:2530822-2534220 GCF_000298275.1 Orycteropus afer afer | reverse complement strand
CTCCCACAGCACCCACCACCTCTCTGCTGGGTTCAATAATTCACTGCAGTGGCCACACAGAACTCACAGATTATGGGGTTTATTAGGGAAGCAACAGGCTATAATTCTAGTTCAGAGATGCACTCAGTCTCTTGCAGCTGGCCATCTCACTTAGCAGCTGGCAGTCTCAGTAGCACTTCACATTCTCAGTAGTACGTGTCTCCCGCATCTCTATCTCAGCAATGCATGTCTCTCAGGAGCACATTTCTCTCAGTAGCACATCTTTTTCAGCCGGCAGTCAGAGACACTCCTTCTGCCTCTAGGAAGGCTCCTTTTGAACTTGGCAGAGTGGCCAAACTAAGCAATCCTAACATCAGAATTCTATACACCTGAGAGAGAGAGAACTTCCAGAAGATTGCTTCTTGCCACTCTCAACAGAAATACCCCAGGTGGAAAACTTTAACGATCAGGAGCTACTCATTTGCTCATGGCAAATTCCACCGTAGAGTTTACAAAGACGTATGGCTAGAAAAGCCATAGCAGATAATTTACTACACCACAAAGTTGTATAGTTTTTCATCTTACAACTAGATCTGTGGTCCTATTTCAGTTAATTTTTGTGAAAGATGTAAGGTCAGTGTCTAATGTCAATTTACATTTTTTGCATTTTTTTTCAGTTGTTGCAGCACATTTTTTGGAAAGATTATTTTGTCTTCATTCCTTTTGTGCCTTTGTCAAAGACCAGTTGATTATGTTTATATAGGTCTGTTTCTGGGCTATTTTGATCCATAGGGGTCTATTTGTCTACTTTTTTGCCAATACCACATTATCTTGTTCATTGCTGCTTTATAGTAAGTATTGAATTTAGGTAATGTCAGGCCTCTAACTCTGTCCTTCAATATTTTGTTCACTGTTCTGGGTCAGTTTCCAATATTTCCAAAATAACTTGCTGGAATATTGATTGGCATTGCATTGACTGTGTAAATGAAGTTGAAAAAAATTGACATCTTAATAGTATAAAGTCTTCAATTCATGAACAGAGACTATATCTCCATTTATTTCAGATATGCATTGAATTCTTTCATCAGAGTTTTGTAGTTTACCTCATAGAGATTTTATATATATATTGTTAAATTTATACCTAACTTATTTATTTACTTGGTGCTAATGTAAATTGTTTTGTATTTTTATTTCAAATTCTATTTGTACATTGCTGGAATATAAGAAAGCAATAGACTTTTTAACATTAGTTTAATTGGTGTGTTTAATCTCTGATTTTAAGTACAACAGCTGGGAGGAGGTTTTAATATCTTAAAAAAATTGTTTTACTGTGATAATCTATATGTAGTAAAACATTTTCCAGTTCAATGTTTTTTATATGTACAATTCAGTGACATTGATTATGCTCATTATATTGTGCAATCATCACTACCATTCATTTCTGAATTATTCCACAATCCTTAATAGAAACACAGTGTTCTATAAGTGATAACTTCTCCTTTTACCCTTCCCTTCACTACTAATAACTGATAAACTCTGGTCTCTGTAATTGGCTTTCTAGATATATCATTTCAATGGGATCATGCAATATTTATCCTTTGCTGACCGATTTATTTCACTCAACATGTTTTTGAAGCTCATCCATGTTGCAGCATGTATCAGAAATTCATTTCTCTTTATTACTCAGTGGTTTTTCCATTGTACTCACAATAACTGTTGTTGTTGTTGTTGTTATTTGCCATCTAGTCGGCCCCAATTCATAGCGACCCCTCCTTGGGTTTCCGAGGCAGTATCACTACGGAAGAAGGAATGCCCAACCTTCCTTTCGAGGAGTGGTTGGTGGGTTTGAACCGCCAGCCTTCTGGTTAGCAGTCAAGTGCCTTAGGCACTATACTACCAGAGCTAAAAGGGGGAAATAACTTTAGTGTACATTAACAAATGAGTGGATAAACAAAATGTGGCACACCCATACACACACATGCACACACACACACATATATGTATATGTATATATATGTATATGCAATTGACTTTTAAATATTGATCTCTTGCAAGTGGACAACAGCAGCACTGCAGCCCCTTTCTGGGACTTCCTGAAAGAACAGTGGTGAAGAGAAATCCTCCCAATGGACAGAACTTTGAGCCATGCATATGCCTGTTCACTTTGCATGGAATAAGAAAGGACCAGATGTGCGATTATATACGCTTTCATGGGCTGTGGCTAATAGCTTGGCTGGATGGTCTGGGACTTGGAAGGAGTATGATTGGAAGATTGGTGATAAGGAAGTACAGGGAAGAGGTATGTGGATAGATCTCTCTGAATGGGTCAAAGGAGTAAAGGTATTTGTGTCTCATGTGAATGCCCACCAAAAGGTGACATCAGCAGAGGACAACTTTAACAATTAGGTGGATAGGATGACATGTTCAGTGGAAACCAGCCATCCTTTTCCCCCAGCTACTCCTATCATTGATCAATGGGCTCATGAACAAAGTGGCCATGTTGGCAGGGATGGAGATTATGCATGGGCTCAGCAACACTGACTCCCACTTACCAATGCTGATTTAGCTACTGCCACCACTGAGTGCCCAAGGACTGCCAACAGCAGAGACCAACACTGAGTTTGCGATATGGAACCATTCCTCGGAGTCATTGGCCAGCAAAATGGTGGCAGGTTGATTACATTGGACTACTTCTATCATGGAAATGACAGTGTTTTGTTCTTACTGGAATAGATACTTATTCTGGATATGGATCCGCCTTCCCTGCACACAATGTTTCTGCTAAAACTACCATCCATGGACTTATAGAATGCCTTATCCACCATCATGGTATCCCACACAGCATTGCTTCAGATCAAGGAACTCACTTCACAGCAAATGAAGTGTGGCAATAGGCCTATGCTCATGGAATTCACTGGTCTTACCATGGTCCCCATCATCCTGAAGCAGCTGACTGGATAAAACGATGGAGTGGCCTCTTAAAAACACAATTACGGCACCAACTAGGTGGCAATATCTTGAAGGGTTGGGAGAATGTTCTCTAGGAGGCTGTATACACTCTAAACCATCATCAAATATATGGTTCTCTTTCTCCAAAAGCCAGGATTCATGGGTCCAGGAACCAAGGGTTGGAAAAGGCAGTGGTACCACTCACTATTATCCCTAGTGACCCACTCAAAAAAGTTTTGCTTCCTGTCCCTGCTACCCTATGTGCTGTGGGTCTGGAGATCTTAGTCCCAAAGGGAAGAACACTCCCACCTGGAAACACAATACTGATTGCATTGAACTGGAAATTAAGAATGCCACCCGGCCATTTTGGCTTCCTCATGCCTCTGGATCAACAGACAAAGAAGAGCATTACTGTACTATCTGGTGTGATAGATCCTGATTTCCAAGGGGAAATTGGATTGACTTTATAT
>NW_006921982.1:2505552-2530632 GCF_000298275.1 Orycteropus afer afer | reverse complement strand
TGCTGAGGGCAAGGGAAATACAGAATGGGTGGTGGAAGAAGGTAGTTCTGAATATCAGCTACAACCATGTGACCAGTTGCAGAAACAAGGACTGTTATTGTTATATTTCTTCATTGTATATGTGCATCAAATATTTTGTTTCCTTTTGTTATGAACTGTGAAATTTAAATATGATTAATGTGTTTTGGTTGTACGTGTGTTAGCGTATCATGTTAGGTGATATGACTTTATAATTGTCCTTATTTAGAGAGTATATATGATTAAGAAGATGTGTACAACTGCCAAGTTGACAAGGGGTGGACTGTGACAGTTGGAGCTGTGTGTCAACTTGGCTGGACCACAATTCTGTGTGATTTAAGCAGTTGCGATGTGGTTATTCCCATGATGGGATCAGATGAATATGTTTTGAGCAGCCAATCCATTGAAAGGGAGTTTCCCTAGTGGTGTGGCCTACTTCCAGTATATTTATGGGCATACTGGGAAAAGAGACATTCTTCTGTGGATATGGATTCTGTTGTGCTGCCTACAATTCTCTGTGAGCGAACAATCCACCATTCTGCCTGGAGATCTTGGATTTGTCATTTGTTGGATTCATCAGCCAGTATACTGCCTGCTAAACTTGAGCTCCTCAGCCCCTGCAGCTGCATGAGTTGGGAAAAGCCTCCAGCTTGATGTTTGATCCAAGAACTTTGCACTTGCCAGCTTCTGTAAGTGTGTGAGCCATTTTCTTAAGATAAATATCTCTCTCTCTCTCTCTCTCTCTCTCTCTCTCTCTCTCTATATATATATATATATATAAGCTTTACTAGTTTTGTTTCTCTAGAGAACCCAGTCTAACACAGAGACCCAAAACACATCTCTGAGGAAGGCACAGCATTGGAACTCCCTGATAGGGAATTCAAAGGAATTATATTTAGGTATCTTCAATGAATTGAGAGACAGATGAAGGAAAACACAGGGAAAACCCTACAACAATTTCAGAAGACCATAAATGAACAAAATGATAAAATAAATGAAAAATTAGAAATGATACAAAATCTACATACAGAAATCCAGAAGATTAATACTAAATTTTCAGAAAAGACATTGAATAGGCAAAGGAGCAGAATTGAATCAATGGAAGATGGAATTAAGGAGATCGAAGGCAAATACCTGAACACTTCTTTGGAAAGAGATAAATCAGAAAAAAAGATCAAAACAAAATGAAGAAAACCTAAAGTTCACGTGGGATACCATCAAAAGGAATAACCTACATGTAATCAGAATTCCAGAACAGAAAGAGACAAATAAAACCAAAGAGAAAATTGTTGAAGGTTTGTTGGAAGAGAATTTTCCTGGTTTGATGGAAGATGAAAATATATACATTCAGGAAGTCCTGCAAACCCTGATACGATAGACCCCAAAAGAAAATCACCAAGACTTATCATTATCAAACTTACCAAAACCAAAGACAAAGAAAGAATCATGAGAACAGCACAGGAAAAACAAAAAGTTACCTATAAGGGACAACCAATAAGACTAAGTTTGGATTTCTTGACAGAAACCATGTAGATGAGAAACCAATGGGATGGTATATATAAAACCTTGAAAGACAAAAATATCCAACCAAAAATTATGTACTCAGCAAAATTGTCCCTCAAATATGATGGTGAAATTAGGACATTTCCAGGTAAGCAGAAATTAAGGGAATTTGTTAAAACCAGACCAACCTTACAAGAGATGCTAAAGGGAGTCCTTTGGATGGAGAAGCAAGAACAGCGAACAATAACTGATAATTAACACACATGATTATATAACCCAGAAACCAACCCAGCTATGGAACTATCCAAAGTAAATAAGCCTACAAGATTGGAAACAGGGAACCAGAGACATCAATTGACAAATGAGGACAAGTACAAACCAAAAAGAGGGAAAAAACTGTGTCATTACAGAATTTCTAGATGGTAGGGAAGTCAAGACAACTACAAGATAGAATGGACTGCTTTACACTTGGAAAGAAAATGATAAATCACAGAGTAACCTCAAAGAAAAATGATAAACGTTACATCAAAAAAGAGGACCAGCATAAATATTCAGCAAATACTAAAGCAATAGCAATGAAGGAAGTGATAACTTGATTCATAAACAAAACGAGCTCAGTATAGAAAACTATATGGAATAAAGAAACTGACACCACGAAAAAAGCACATAGCAGAAATGACAGCAATAAATTCATATTTGCCGATAATTACATATCTGGCAAGGGACTTATCTCTAAGATTTATAGAGGAAGAGTGGATGACCAAACTATTGTACATACACATAATAGAATGCTATGCAGCACTAAAGAATAATGTACAGTTTGCAAAACACCGCATGATATGGATGAACTTGGAGGACATTTCACTGAGTGAAATAAGTCAATTACAGAAGGATAAATACAGTATTAGTTCATTGTTGTGTGGGTCAAGGAAAGGTTTATATGTAGGGAACCTTTCTTTGTTGGCTGCCAGGGGTGGGAGGGAAGAGAATGGGAGGGGAGGGAACACTGAAAAAAAAAAAAATGCATTGCCCCATGTCACTTTAGTTTTGTGTATTTCACTGTACAAAAATTATATCTCAATAAAATGCATTTTAAAAAATACCATTTACAATAGCTACAATAAAAATAAAATACTTGGGAATAAATTTCACCAGGGACACAAAAGAACTGTACAAAGAAAACTACAAATCACTACTCCAAGAAACTGTAAGAGATCTACATAAATGGAAGAACATTCTATGTCCATGGACAGGAAGATTGAACATTGTGAAAATGTCAATTCTACCCAAAGTAATCTATGCATTCAATGCAATCCCAATCCAGATCCCATCAACATTCTTCAAGAATATGGAAAAAACAATCACTAACTTTATATGGAAAGGAGAAACTTCAGGTAAGCAAAATACTACTGAAGAAGAAGAACAAGGTAGGAGGTCTCACACGGCTGGATCTCAAAACCTACTATACAGCCACAGTAGTCAAAACTGCCTTTTATTGGTACAATGATAGACATCTTCAATAGAATACAATTGAGAACCCAGAAATAAATCCATAAACCTATGGTCAGCTGATCTTTGGCAAGTGCTGAAATCCATTAAATGGGGAAGAGATTGTCTGTTTACAAAATGGTGCTGGCAAAGTGGATATCCATTTCCAGAAAAATGAAACAAGATCTGTACCTCACACCATACACAAAAGCTAATTCCAGATGGATCAAAGATTTAAATATGAAGCCTAAAATGATAAATTTCCTCAAGGAAAATATAGGAGCAAATTTAGGAGCCCTAATATATGGCATAAATAGACTATCAAGCATAATCAAAATACACAAGTAACAGAAGGTAAACTAGATGAATGGGATCTTCTAAAAATTAAATTTTTATGTGTTTCCAAAGACTTCTCCAAAAGTGTAAAAAAAAGCCTACAGATTGGGAAAAAAAAATAAATGGCAAGGGACAAATCTCTAAAATTGATAGAAAACTCCAACAACAAGAAGAACAAAAAGACAAATAATCCAATTAAAAAATGGGCAGAAGGTATGAATAGACACTTTACCAAAGAAGATATTCAGGTGGCCAACACATGAAGAAATATTCATGATCATTAGATGTTTAAAAAAACAATAAACTCAGTGCCATCGAGTCAGATCCAACTTGTAGCCACCTCTCCATGGGTTTCTGAGGAGGTATCACTACAGAAGTAGATTTACCAATCTTCCTTCCAATGAGTGGCTGGTGGATTTGAACCACCAGCCTTCTGGTTAGCAGTCAAATGTCTTAGGCACTACACCGCCACAGCTCCATTAGACAGATACAAATCAAAACAACAATGAGATACCATCTTGCACCAGCATTATCAGCAAAGTTAACAAGACAGAAAATAACAAATGCTGGTGAGGATGTGGAGAGATTGGGACTCTCTTCCACTGCTGGGACTGTAAAATGATATAATCATTGTGGAAAGAAGCATGGCAAGTCTTTAAAAAGTTGGAATTAGGAATACCATTTGACCCAGCCATTCCATTACTAGGTATATATCCTAAAGAAGTGAGGGGCAGAACAAGAACAGTTATATACACAGACCTGTCTATCTCAGCACTATTTAATACAATAAAAATGGAAACAACTTAGTTGTCCAACAACTGAAGAATGGATAACCAAACTATGCTACATACACACAGTGGAATACTATACAACCCTAAAGAATAACATAGAACCTACACACCTCATAACATGGATAAACTTGGAAGACATTATTCTGAGTGAAATAAGTCAATCACAGAAAAACAAATACTGTATTAGTCCATTATTGTAAAAGGGCAAGGAAAGGTTTATATATGGAAGGAAATATTCTTTGTTGGTTACCAGGGGTGGGAGGAGAGTGGAGGAAACACTGCTAGATAGGTAGAGAGAAGTATTGATTTGAGTGAAGGAAAGGGCAATGTACCAAATATGAGTGATCAACGTGGTGGCATTGAGGAAGGGGAAGACTTAGAAAGGTGCATGGGAGTTACAGAAAACAAAGTTGAACCCTTCTGCCCATACAGCACTGCATTGTCAGTGATGGCAAACATTGATCTACAGGTGGATAGATGGGTAGACAGGGTGAACTATAGGAAGAACTAGATGATGATTGGTTACCACTGTCAACCACTCAAAGGGAGATAGATATGTAGGAGATCCTGGATAGAGTGGGAGAACAATGTGGAACAGAACTCAAAATCACACACACACACACACACACACACACAAAGACCAGGTTTGCTAGTTTGATAGAGCTTGGTGAAACCCTTGACACTACGGCCCCTAACTACCCTTCAGGTCTGGAATTGAACCCATTCCTGTGGCTTCCAGCCAAACAAAAGACCAGCATACGAGCTGAATATTTACATTAGGTAGATACACTCTTTGGAAAGATCAATCATGGGAGAATAGAAGGGCTGTGTGTGCACAGGGAGACAGGTTGGCAGTCAGGAGTGCATGGGAGGGAAGGACACAGGGAAGAGGTAACTATGTGAAGGAAGTGGGAAGAGACCTGTTGTGGGAAATCACAGTCAATGCCAAGAGATGAAGTGTGACCTGCTGTATGGAAAATGAATTTACTCTGTAAACTTTCACTCAAATCACAATTTATTTTTTTATTTTTTTATTTTTTTAAGCAAAGAATGACTCTTGTTCATAAACCTGGGAACTCCAAACCAAAACCAAACCCACTGCCAGCATGCTGATTCCTACTCATATAGCAATCCGGCAGAAGAGAGTAGAACTGCTCCACAGGGTTCCAAAGGCTGCAAGTCTCTTATAGAAGCAGACTCCCACATCTTTCTCCCGAAGAGGTGCTGGGGGTTTTGAACTGCCAACCTTTAGATTAGCTGAGTGCTATAGGGGCGCCACACAGGAACTTCCTGTATTTAATTAAATCAAAAAATATTTATTGGTTTATTAAAGAAGAATTTAAAGCCTTGTTTCCTTAAAATACATCCTGTTATAGTTAGGTACTGTTGAATCAGTTCTCAGTAATAGCAACCCTATATATATAACAGATTCAAACCCACCAGCCACTCCTTGGAAGGAAGATTGGGCAATCTACTTCCCTAGTGATACTGCCTTGGAAACCCAGGGAGGGGTCGCTATGAGTTGGGTCTGACTCGATGGCTAACAACAACAACAACAATATATAACAGAATGAAGCATGCATTCTAATAAGTGATATAGATAAATGGGTAAATGATGAAATAAGTAATATAAACACAAGAAATATTAAGTGCTAAAAAAACAGAACAAAAAACAGTTGCTGTCAAATCGACCCCATGTGTATCAGAGTAGAACTGTGCTCCATAGCATTTTCAATGGTAGATTTCTTGGAAGTAGATCCACCTATGTGTTGATTCAAACTGCCAACTTTTCCGTTAATAGCTGATTGCTTAACCTTTTGATCAGCGAATGATCAAGAGCTAGGTTGGGAGTTGTAGATAAGGGGAGACATATACTATTTTAGAGAGGCAATAATGCTCATCTTAAATGTCTTAACAGACATTTGAAAAACACGAAAAGCAAGCCATTAAAAGAACAGGGAGATCAATACTCTCAGCAACGAGTACTATTAAAAAGATCATGAGGTGGGTATGATCTTGGGAGCTGAAGAAACCTTATCAGGGATCTTTCCCACCATCATGACTCTTGCCACAATGAGATTAAGGTATTTAATATTCATGTACAAAGCTAAATTGTTTGGGGCAAGAAAAGTCAGTAATGATTTGTTGTTAACATCATTAAGAACATGAACACATTTTACAGTCATAAATACAATAGTCACTCTTGTCACCTCTCTCTTATATATTGTTTTTTCAGTTATGTGATATCTTATGATTTTTTAACTGTACTGGCCTAAATTGTTGTTATTAGGTGTCATCAGAACTGTTCAGATTCACAGTGACCCTGTGTACAACAGAACAAAACATTGCCTGGTCTCCGGGCATGCTCAGAACCATCACTGTGCTTGAGCTCATTGTTGCAGCCACTATGTCGATCCATCTCCTTGAAGGGCTTTCTCTTTTTCATTGATGCTCTACTTTACTAAACATGATGTCCTTTTCCAGGAAATGTTCCCTCCTGATAAAACGTCCAAAATAAGTAAGAGAAAGTCACACCGTTCTTGCTTCTAAGAACCATTCTGATTGTCCTTCTTCCCAAACAGATTTGTTCATTCTTATGACAGTCCATGGTATATTCCATATACTTTGCCAATACTTTTATTCAAATATTAGACTAAATAGTGTTTCCTAAAAATCCATGTCCACCCGTAGAATGTAAACTTATTTGTAAATAAGTCTTTGCAGATGTGTTGTTGTTGTTGTTATGTGCCGTCGAGTCAGCCCTAACTCATAGCGACCCCTCCTTGGGTTTCCGAGGCAGTATCACTATGGAAGTAGGATTGCGCAACCTTCCTTCTGAGGAGTGGCTGATGGGTTTGAACCACCATCCATCTGGAGAGCAGTCAAGTGCCTTAGCCGCAGATGTAATCAACCTAAAATGAAGTCATATTACTCAGGGTAAGCCCTAAGTCCAATGACTGGGCCCTACAGCAGAAGAGGAGAATGTAGACACAGAAAAGTAAGTTTGGTCATCTGATGATAGTAATAGAAATTAGAGTGATGTGTCTACAAGTCAAAGAACATCAAAGATTGCCCCTAAGCAATTGAATTTTAACTTCCCCTTCCAGAACTGTGAGAATATAAATTTCTATTGTTTGAAGCCACCCAGTTAATGGTAATTTGTTATGGCAGCCTTGGGAAAATAAAACAATGACTTTCTCTTAAGCCTCAAAATGTATTTTAAATTAATATGGAAATGAACTTTGGAGCGTTGATTCTGGAATTAAATAAATGAACATTATCATTTAAATTTAGGACAAAGAAAGAATGGAAAGAATGGAAAAAGGATTGATTGTAAATCATAAAAAAAAAAAAAAACCTCACTGCCATCGAGTCAATTCTGTCTCAAAGTGACCCCCTTTGGGTTTCCCAGGCAGTAGATCTTTGCGGAAGTAGATTGCCCAGTCTTCCTTCTACAGAGTGGCTGGCGGGTTTGAGCAACCAACCTCCTGGTTAGAAGTTACATGCCTTAGGCACTGTGCTGTCACGTGCACAATTTTACTAATAAGAAATCGAAAATGAATATCTGATTTTATTATTCCTTTTTTAAATATGTTGAAAATTACAGAAAATTAATAGAATATTGAGCTTTTGTTAGCTTTAAAAGGAACTTAGCTAGGTATTGCAGTATTATATATCCAAACCAGACAGCTTTTAAGTATTTCAATGCTATGAAAATGTGTATAGTTATAAGGTATCTATATGAATAATTAGGAGCTCTGGTGGCATAATGCCTAACGCATTTGACTGTTAACCAGAGGGCTGGCGGTTCAAGCCCACCAGCCACTCCTCAGAAAGAAGGTTGGGCAATCTACTTCCATAGTGATACCACCTCGGAAACTGAAGGAGGGGTGGCTATGAGTCCAGTCCCGCTCCACGGGATATAACAACAACAACCTGCACTTTTAATTCTCATTGTCTTAATTTGCATCTATTAAATAGTCTAATTTACATTCATAGTTTTTAATTAAAAAGGCTTAAGTGATGTTGAAGGAAAAATATTCTTGTGTTTTTTTTTCCCCCACAAATTTTGTCACCTGTGAATTTTATCTGTTATTAATTCTTGGGTACAAGTTTATTTTTAGCTGTGCATTTCCAAATGTACATAGTACATGCCATGTAACAATAACACCAAGTAGATTGAAATCAATTTCTCTCCTAAACTGGTATTATGAATAAGTCAAAACACTGAAAATTGTATAAATAAATATTATGAAGAAAGTATCAATTGTAGGCTTAAAGACATTTTTCATATTCTTATTACATCTATGTTGAACATCAAGAAATGAATGCACTTTATATCTACTGATTTTTCATCCACATTTTTATCCACCGGTTATTTATAGCCACATACTATATTATTTCATACATCTATTTCCATCTGGTGTTTTATGTTAAGGAGCCCTGGCTGCACAGTGGTTAAGTGCTTGACTATGACACATGACAACAGCTAATGGAAAGTTGCCAGTTTGTAGCCACCAGCTGCTCCATGGGAAAATGATGCAACAGTCTGCTTCTGCAAAGATTTACAGCCTTATAAACTCTATGGGGCAGTTCTACTCTGTTGCTGAGTCATAATTCAACATGACAGCAATGGGTTTGGTTTTTGGTTTGATTTTATGTATTCATCACCAATATCTATAGATATTTACAGATATGTAAGTTGTTTTTTATTTGTATGTTAGTAAACCGAATGATGTGAGGCATTGGTGCATTCAGTAGTAGAATTGTTGCCTTCCACACAGGAGATCAGTGTTTATTTTTGGCCAGTGCACCTCAGGCACAGCTACCACTCATCGGTCTGTGCAAGTTTATGTGTTACTATGATGCTAAACAGGTTTCAGGGGAGCTTCCATTCTAAGACAGACCAGGAAGAGAGGCCTAGTGATCTACTTTCCAAAACCAACCAATAAAGCCCTATGAGTTACAATGATCTGATCCACAACCCATCATTGCGATTGCATAATAATGGGCAGAGGTTGCCATGAATTGGCACCTGATTTGACGGCCGCTGACAGCAAGAAAAAAGATTATGACGTTGTGCCTCTTAATATTTAAAACAAAAATAAAATGGCAGGCTTGCAAGAGGAAAACAAATTTAACATACTGTCCTAATTTACCATGGAATCACCTAATAATGAAAAAGGAAAGTAGAAAAGACTTGGTTAGAGCAGGCTGCTCTAATAACATAAAACAAATGCATGAGGATAGAAGTTGTTTAGAGAGAAATTTATATCCCCAAAAGCTTATATTAGGAAACAAAGCTAGAAATAATTGGGCTAAAAAGTTATATATATATATTTTTTTTTTAACAAAATAAATGGCAAGATTTATCAAGAGAAAAGAGAGAGAACAAATAAGCAACATGAAGAAAGTAAAGAAGAGGACTTAACTAAAGATGGAGCAGAGATTGAAAAGTCAAGAGAACATTGTAAACAGCTATTTGGTAATAAATTTGGAAATTTAGAAAAATTAGACAATTGAAGAGAAAATATAATACACAAAATTGACTCTAGGAGAAATAAGAAAACCTTGAGAGTGTAATCAATATTATATACATTGAATCAGTAGTTTAAAATGTTCCTGCAAATAAAAATCCCAGATTGTTCATGTAGAGTATGTAAACATTTTCAAACCACTGGTACTTATATAAACTCTTTAGAAGGAGCTGGGGAGGAACACATCCTATATTGTTATAAATAAAGTATCAAAATGAGTCTATACAAAAACACAATTCATTATTATCAATCATTTAGGTTTATTCCTGGAATGTGAGGATAATCCATAAGTATAAATCATAACAGCAGTACATATAAAATATCATATGATTTTCTCATGAGATCTAGAAAAATTATTTATTCAAAAATTATTTATGACAAAACCCTTAAAATTAGTAATTATCAGAAACTAACTCCAGTTTATAAAAAGCACCTTCTCCCCAGTTTTTAGCTAATAGTATTCATAATCATTAAATATTAGAATATCTCTTTTAAAATTAAGAACAAGATGACATTTCTATTGTCATCATTTCTATTAAAACACTGGAATTCTTAGTCTACCAAACTATTTGAATTAATTAAAAATTTTAGAAAAGGCTCATGTGTTTAAGTTTACAATGTACATAAAAAACATTACATTTCATTAAACAAGCTGAGAAAACTATAATTTTTAAAAAATACAAAGAATCAAGGTAGCAAAGTACAATTCTGACAAAATCTAATCAAGAACATTATGAAGAAAGCTATGAAACCTTATGGAAAGACACTATAGAGTATTTAAGTGGAAAACATGTGCTTGAATAAAAACATTATATGTCAAAGAGCTATAAATTCAAACTTATCAGCAGATTCATGCAGCACCAATTTAAAAATTTCTCAGCAGGGGTCTTTCCTTTCACAGAATTTGACAAGCTGAATCTAAAATTGATGGGAAAACCAAAGAGTAATAGTTTGCCAAATGAGCTCCAGTGGTACAGTGCCTAAGGCATTTGATTGCTAACCAGAAGTTTGGTGGTTCAAATCCACCAGCTGCTTCTTGAAGGAAGAGGGTGCAATCTACTTCTGTAAAGATTTATAGCCTTGGGAGTCACTATGAGTCAGTATCGACTCAAAGACAGTGAGTTTTTTTGTTGTTGTTGTTTTGTTTTTTGAAGTTTCCCATGTTTCCTTAAAGCATCAGTAGTCTTCATCAGAATCATCTGGTTGTTGTTAGTTGCCATCTGGTTGGCTCCTACTCATAGCAACCTTATATACAATAGAAGGAAACACAACCTAGTCTCGTGCCATCCTCACAATTCTCGTTATGCTTGAGACCATTTTTGCAGCCACTGTATTAATACATCTTGTAGGTCTTCCCCTTTTTCACTGACCCTCCACTTTACCAAGTACCTTCTTCAAGGATGGGTCCATTCTGAGAAAATGACCAAAGTAGGTGAGATGAAGTTTGGCCCTTCTTGTTTCCAAGAAGCATTCTGCTACATTTGTTCAGGACAGAAACATCTGGTGGTGAGATTGAAATGCTGGCTGCACCCTCTGAGTGTCTGATTCAGTAAGTTTGGTGTAGGGTCAATAATTTGCACTTCTAACAACTTCTGAGGAGGAGTTCTGGTAGCATAGTGGCTAAGACACTTGCCTGCTAACCAGACGGCTGGCGGTTCAAACCCACCAGCCACTCCTCGGAAGGAAGGTTGGGCAATCCTACTTCTGTAGTGATACTGCCTCGGAAACCCAAGGAGGGGTCGCTATGAGTCGGGTTTGACTCGACGGCACATAACAACAACAACAACAACTTCTAGTAGCGTAGTGCCTAAGGCACTTGACTGCTAACCAGAAGGTTAATGGTTCAAACCCACCAGCCACTCCTTGGAAGAAAGGTTGGGCAATCTACTTCTGCAGTGATACTGCCTCAGAAACCCAAGGAGGGGTTGCTATGAGTCAGGTCTGATTCGATTGCATATAACAACAAGTTCTCAGCTAAAGTTGATGCTGCTCTTCAGGAGACTATCCTTTTTGGACAACAGTCATGTGTGTTTACTGATTTGTATGTATTTTGCAAAATTATAATTCCTTTAATTCTGCATAATGATAAAAACTTTAGACTGGCAGGAAAGATATACAGATTCCCAGCTTTAATAAGCCAGTTGCTCACAGTGTGTTGTAAGCTCCCAGCTTGCTCATATGTAAAATGAATGGATTAGATTAGATGATCTTTCTGGTCAAACATTCTTTGTGTTATTTCATAAGCCAAACCTTAGTACATGCGTGAAATGTAGTTTTAGTATATATAGATATTAACATTCACAAAACATGAATTGGGCACTATTGTCCCTTTTGATTTATTTCTCTTTCAATCCAAATTAGTCAGTTTTGATTTAAGTAATCTGTACTATTTGGAAATATAGGTAAAATCAAGATGTTTCTAATGATGCAATTATATAATGAAATAACAATTATTTGTTGTTGAAGTTTTGGGAAATAAATAATTCTGCAACAGTTTTTGAATTACCTCATAGACAAAAAGTAAAGCACTTTAATAACTACAACCCAATTTTCACTTATTTACTGCATTAGAATCCTGCACTACATCTAAACTAAGTGCATTCCCAAGCCTGAAATCAGGTTTTGCTCCTGCTTTCTCAGTAGAATCACATTCCCTTGGGACCATTTTCCTCTCACTGAGCTATATCTCAATCAGCAGACAATTCACCGAAGAGATTCAGTTTGAATTCTTGCTTCATCTAGTCACACTCAATTGAACATAGAGTCCTCTGATCATTAAAGGCCGCCTCTTTCTCCTGACAGCTTCATGGAAGCTATCCAGAGCTACTCAGTGTCTGAATTTCATATTCCCTTGAAAATGGAGCTACATACTGTGCAGCGGTGACCTTTTGTTCTGGGTTTTTTTCTCTCCATCTGTGGTTTGAAAGGTAGAGGCACATCAGAAAAATTTCACTAAGGACAATCACATAATAAAATGTGATAGGAAAGGTCATAATACACACCAGATAGTGATTTAGTTCAGGTAAGGAGCTCTGCTCTATAAATTATTAAATATCTGGGATTTGCAGATATAGTGATTTTTCTTTATAGTGATTTAAGTAGAAATGACACTCAAATATTAAAACTGTTTAATTTTTATTACAGAAAATATAAGTTCAGGGGTTTATTGTTTGTTCTGTTTGCTTATTTTTTTTGAAGACCCAGAGAACTGGTATAATCTATAAATAATTTAACTATTCTTAAGTGTTTGAAACTGTGACTCTACCTATCTATATCAAATTGCATGTTTCCTTTTCATTCCATTATGGATCATGGCCTCCACTGTTTCTCAAATTAAGATTCTTACTATTCCTAAATCATGGTCCATAGCATAATTATGTACCAGCAGTATTCCTTTAGGAGCTCTGGTAATGCAGTGGTTAAAGCATTCAGCTGCTAACAGAAGGTTGGTGGTTTGAACCCACCAGCCTCTCCCCTGGAGAAAGATGAGGCAATCTGCTTTGTAAAGATTTACAGTTTTGGAAATGTTAGGGGGCATTTCTACTTTGTACTGTAGGGTCAATATGAGTCAGAATTTACTTGATGGTGTGAGTGTGGTTTATTTTCTGGTTTAGCATTTTTTAATTAGTTCTCATGACCCTAGAATGTTATTGAGTAAACAAGGAAGTAACTTAATAAATATCAAAAAGTCTCTTCTATAAAGTATTCTAGAATTTTTTTGGCACTGCTGAGGAATAAAGCTGAGGACAAGATGTGCATGATGTGTGTGCCCCTGGAGGTATA
Source organism: Orycteropus afer afer (assembly GCF_000298275.1). Lineage (NCBI taxonomy): Eukaryota > Metazoa > Chordata > Mammalia > Tubulidentata > Orycteropodidae > Orycteropus > Orycteropus afer. Next base: position 2,517,176 of record NW_006921982.1, on the reverse strand, counting down.
TTAAAGATAATACTAGCTTAAAGCCACCACCTATCTGTCAGTTTGTCATCTGTGGTAACTTTCATGTTGCTACGATGCTAGAAGCTATACCAGTGGTGTTTCAAATACCAACAGGGTCATCCATGATGAATAGGTTTCAGTGGAGCTTCCAGTCTAAGACAGAGTTGGAAGAAAGGCCTGGTGATTAACTTCCAAAAATTAGGCAATGAAAACCCTATGAGTCACAATAAAATATTACCTAATATAGTATTGAAAGATGAGCCCCTAGATTTTAAGGCATTCAAAATACACAGTGGCCTACACAATGCATACAAATATATCAACAATTGTGAAGACAGTGCTGGATTGGGCCACATTTCATTCTGTTGTGCAAGGGGTTGTTATGATTGGAAGCCAACTGGATAGAAGCTAACAACAGTAGGTTAACAGTAGGTTACAGAATTTAGCCTTCCCTGATTCAGCATGGAATATCCCATTTATATTATCCTTTCTTTGTGTAGATGAGAGAAAGTGAGTATATGCATTTGCATATGTAAAGAAGAGGCACTTCACTGTTGTCTCCAACACTTCCCAGAATACACAATACTTGGTGCAGGAAAAGTCAATAAAAGATGTGGTGGGTTAGGATTTTGAGGGAGCTTTCTTGAGAGAGGAATATTTGAGTCAGGTTTCCCTTCTGCAAGATACTTGCCTTATAGAAGGGCTCTGAGATTATATAGAGAGAAGTTCATTCAAAGCACTTGGTAAGTCATAATTAGTTTATACCTAGTTAAACTGTTACTGTTCTTAAAATGTATGAATTCTGTGTAAGAAATTAAAGGATTAAGTAAAAGATACCTTTTGCCCAAAATCATTAGTATGCTCATTTAGATAGAGAAATACAGAGACATACTAAGTACATATGTGTTTCCAACACAGAATAAAAGCAAACACCACATGAACACAACAGAATGTAGTAAACACTGACATAGTCTGCAACATAACAGAGGAAGCTCTACCAAAGCAAATAAAATATGTGTGTGTTGGGGAGAAGAATCTTGTTTTTGGAGAAAATAATGTTTTCTTAAAATTCAGTTTTCATTTAATGTAACACAAAAGAAATAGTTAGTAAATAAGAGCTTTCCACATCATAGGTCTAAGACAGGTATAAAAGGTTTTTGAAGAAATAAAACTAGGAAAAAATAGTTGCAGTACAATGCCACTTGAGCCAGTTCCCTTAAGTAGACAATGTATTTAGGTAAATTTGACAAAATAATATAGAGACTGCATGAAGATAAATAGAACTTGCAACAGACCCATGTACTGGTTACATCAGAATCATCAAAGCACAGATCAATAATTTAGATTTCTGGTCCCTATCCTGAACCTGCTTCATCCACTTCTCCAAGAGCGAGATATGGAAGTCTGTGTTTTAAAACAGTTTAGTGATTCCTTGGTGTAAAAAGATCTAAAGATCACTATGGAAGCTATTGAAATAGGGTCAAAGAGCGTGGCTAAATGTAATGATATGCAAATTCTCCTGTATCCTGGAACCAAAAAGCAGACTGGAAACATCTTTAATATATCAATGCTTTATGATGACCTTCAGAGCAGGTATCAGGATGGATAAATCCAATTCTTGAGCTACATTCTGTCTTCTGTGTGACTTAGTTCTTTTTTTCTGTTTTGTTTTTATGTTTTGAAAACATACTCTAGCAGTGACCTGAGGACACAGTGCATACTCAGAGGTAAATGTGATGCTTTATTGATTAGTAGGAAAAATAGCACCAGTGAAAGAAAGGGCAAATAATATGAGAATAATATATATTACTCAGTTACAAACCAATTTTTCAAACATATTGTAGATTTGTGCTAACAACACCTAATGTACTGCTGTCGAGGTGGATCCGACTCATAGCGACCCTGTATTAGAGGACAGAAAATGGCACTAGGTTTTGAAACATAGTTATGCCCTCTTCAGAAGCAACTCTTTTGGCAAATTAGTTTTTGAATTTTCTATTTGGATCTGACAGAAGATGACTGTATGACTGTTAGATGCCATTTGACCATGTGACCAGAATGACCCATCACAAATCAGCTGGTTTCAGCTACATCTAGCCAGATTCAGAAATAAATAGGAGGACAACATCATCAAGTAGAATATATATATATATATGACTCTGACCTGTGAAGTTACTTGAGACACAAGTAAGTTTCAGAATGAAAAGCTCTTGAGTTTCCCAGTGGTGCAACTATGGATCCAGTACAGTGTCTGTCTCAATATGCATATATATCCCCAGAAGGAAGGTTGGGCAATCTATTTCCGTAGTGATAATACCTTGGAAACCCAAGAAGAGGTTGCTATGAGTCAGGTCCAACTCGATGGCACATAACAACAACAACAACAGGGTGTTTAGGTCATCAATTAGATAAGTAAGGAAAATAATGTATAGACACACACATACTGAGTCTCTTTTACAGAAGGTTCTTCAAATCTTCTTGGCATAAATTGAAAATGGATTACTGGCTGCCACGTTACAACCCTGTTAAAAGACATTAGAGAACATGAATCGTCCAAACAGAAATATTTCAGTATATCTTGTTTTCCTTTTTCCTGATAATAGAGATGGTTGGATATAGGGAACCAATGACTATTTGGAAGCCCAGGGACTTTGAAGGACAAAATAAGATGACTGAAGACAAAAGATAATGAAAAATTATTAACTTTTAAGAATAGGCTCAGCTGTGTTTGTGTCCCATAAGAATGTTCACCAAGGGGTCACCTACTACAAGAGAAGACTCTTTGTGATCCAGATCAACTTTTCTATGTATTTTAGTCTATCTACATTTTTATGCTTCTCATTGCATACTTGATTTGTTTTCACAAAGTGAATGGTCAAAATGATAAGAAGGCTAAATATATATGAGCTGAATAATAATGCCTTTGCTTCACCAAGGATAAGTTGGGTAATAAGAACCACCCAATTTATCTTGTTGTTGCTGTTGTTATGTGCCGTCGAGTCGGACCTGACTCTTAATGACCCCTCCTTAGGTTTCTGAGTTGGTATCATTATGGAAGTAGATTGCCCAACCTTTCTTCTGAGGAGTGGCTGGTGGGTTTGAACCTCCAGCCTTCTGGTTAGCAGTCAAGTGCCTTAGGCACTATGCATGCTACCAGAGCTCCTCCAATTTGTCTTAGCCCACTATATTAGTTACTGAGTGATACCAATGCAAAAAATAAATAAATAAATAAATAAGGAGCATGTCTTTAAGGAATAGAAATTTATATTCTTACAATATAGGATAATAGAAGTCCAGATTCAGGACATCAGCTCTAGGGGAAGACCATCTTTGCCTCTTTCATCTTCTAGGATCGGCCAGAATTCTTGGAATTTGGGGATTTATAGAGACATCAGCCTCTGTTGTCACATGATATCTTCCCCTTGTGCATGCCATTGTGTCTATTCTGCTCTTTTTATAAGAAATATCTCAGAAGGGATTAGATTTGAGACACACTCTATTCCTACTCCGGTATGATACTTTTAATTGATCTTAACTGTTCTTCAAAGAATTACCTTATTTCTCCAGACAAGTTCATATTCATAGGTACAGTGGTCAGGACTTCAAGATATGTATTTTTGGAGATACAAATTAACTCAGAGCACCTATCAATATGGCCATATTTCTGTAGAACTAGCCAGATATCTGGTGTTAAACAAATTATAATAGATTCTTTCCATCATGCAAAATTTCATAATTTGTCCTCAATTAAATTAACATATTGTGAATTTGTGTTTTATTTCTATGCCAATCATGCCATTCCTGATTCTGCAATATGTTTCACTTACTAAATGCCCCATATTTTAAATTATAGGATTCCACATAACAACACTTCTGAATGAGGAATTCAAATTACAGTGAGAAATATGAGACAATGAGATGATAGCTATAATATTCTTTATCCTTATCATGAATCTTAACATAGAGAAGAAGGGTGTCTTATAGAATACTGTAATAGCTTATTGAAATACTGGTTGATAACTAGGGACAATACTTTGTGAATTTACTTGTGTTGTCCCAATATGTCCTTTAAAAATTTAGAATTCATATTTCTGGTAATCAAAGACCTATGCCAATCAATCGAATGCTAACCCCCAAAGTTTAATCTTGAGAAGAGGAAAAAAGAGTCCAGAAAATATTGTGATTCCATTTCATTTAATCAGAGTTTGAGTTATACTGTGTAAAACGTCTTGGGTGATATATAGTCTCCATATCTTGCTACTTATCAAGACATCTTTTTTTGTTTTCTAACTTCAAATCAGTGCTCCAGAAATACTCTCTGAAATTTACCATATTTTTGCTTATCTTCTTTCTGTAGAAAATTATGTACCAAATTTACACAAGTGGATTGTACTGAATATTTCTTTGCTGATACTCACCTTTCTAAATCATCTCTTGTACTGCAAGATTATGAAGTATGAAAATCACCAAATCAAGCATCCCTTGAAATCAAGTTTCAGTTGGATTCTGTTCTTTAAAGGCATCTGAACAAAATGTAAGCAACAGAAGGGAAAAGGTAATGCTATTATTCTGCTGTCAGCAGGTATGTAGGCCTTGATAGACAGCCAATCTAAAGTTTTATCACTGACTAGTAGGCATCCTGCTGAGAATTGTCCACTTTTGAGCTGTAGGTGGCTAATTTCATTGGTAATGGTTACTTTGTGGTCACTACACTTTGGGATTTCTAAAAGCTTTCTTAAACTTTATTTCTTACCCTTTTAAAGGCTATGCAAACCTATTTGATTGTCAGTATTAAATATAATTCTACTCAGAATATTGACTAAATTCTGAAATATCAAATAAAGTTTGTCAAATGAAAAGATACCTAGCTGAATGAGCAGAATGTTTACATCAATAAGAATTTCCCAACAGAATAATTTCATTTTCACTCTATAAGTATCTTCAGAATTCTCATAGACAATAGAAAATTTTCTTCCATGCTCACTTCCTCTACAACATCAATAAGGCTCCCATATCATGGCAATGATTACAACTAAGAAACAGTGAAGCTAAGACCTTATTTAATGAGAGTTCTCTAGACAAACCCAAGGCATTGAGGGAGACAAAAACAAGAACAGTAGAGGAAATTTTAGCCTCTGACATGTACAGCTACAGGAAATAATAGCCTTTAAGGTGTCTCCAAATGATTCCTTCCTCCCAGTATTAATACTCTTCTATAATCTTCTTCCTTTGAGGTTGAACCTAGTGACCAACTTCTAATGAATAGAATATGGCACATGTGTTGGTCTATCACTTCTTCGATTAGTTTACCAAAAGATTAAGGCATCTATCTTGGGCTGTTTTTTCTCCTTCTAATCACTTATTCTAAGGAAAAGTGATCTGCCATGTTGTGAACTACACTGTGGAATGTCCACATGACAAGAAATTGAGGAAGGTCTCTGGATAACAGCCAGTGAGGAAATGAGGTGCTCAGTCCAAACACCCCGCAAAGAACTGAATTTCCCTAGCAAACAACTGAGTGAGTTTGGAAATAGATATTTCCTCAAGCAAGGTCTTCAGGTGAATTGATGTCATCACAGCAGCTTTGGTAGATCCCTTGTGACAGAGCCACCAGCTAACCTCACCAGATTCCTGATCCAAAGAAACCATGAGATAATAATTATTGGCTAATTTAAGCTTCTAAGGAATGGAGTCATTTCTTACACAACTAATACTGATATTGGTACCCACAATTAGAGTTCTGATTTAACAAAGCTTTCAATATGGAAAGTAGCTTTTGGAATGCATTGGGTAGCATCTGAAGTTATTTTGAGGAATGAGTTAGAAGACACCTAAATTGCCTTTAACAGACTGCTAAATTCTGGACATTGAAGACATTACCGTGTAAGCCACAAAAGAACTGAAGAACAGCTTGTTGGAAAATGAAGAAAGGAGAATCTTGTTATATAAGGCCAAAAATCTTAGCAATACTATCACCTGCTCTAAAGTAGAAAGTAGAAAATGTGCCTACATAAAAGAATGGTTGGCCTAAGAAGATTTCTAAGGAAGCAAATATTGGACTTCTTTGTGCTGCTTACAGTAAAATGTGAAAGTAGAGAAGAAATTGAGGAAATGACTATTAAGCAAAAATGATGGTTTATAAATTCTAAATCTTTACAGATGATGAAAAATGTCAAAATTAATAATTGGTTCCTAAGCAAATACTGACTACTGAGTACTGCTAAGAAAACTTGATCTATAGAGGAAGTTAATAACATTACTGTAAATCCTTTTTGTTAAGATGTCAGAAAAGTTCAAAAGTGGTGCCAAAAAAATAAAGGTTATTTAGAAGATTAAGAATATGCTTCACAGATGCTCTCAATTGATAAATAAGCCTTCTGGGAAGCTTAAAATGAGCTCTGGTGGTGCAGTGCCTAAGGCATTTGATTGCTAATCAGATGGTTGGTGGTTCAAACTCATCAGCTTCTCTGCAAAATGAAGATGTTGCAATCAACTTTTGTAAAGATTTATTACCTGGAAACTGAAAGGCAGTCACTATGAGTCAGAATCGATTTGATAGCAGTGAGTTTGATTACTTTGAGGTATATAAAGATGCAAGATAGAGAAGGGCTTACCACAAAAAGATTTGTGGCTATGCTTTTTGTTTAATTGAGTAATCCTTCTAAAAATGTTGTCAGGTGCCATTGAGTCCACTCCAACTCATAGTGACCCTATGTACAACAGAACAAAACACTGTCTGGTCCTATTCCAGCCTCACAATGCTTGCTATACCTGACCCTATTGTTGCAACCACTGTGCCAATGTATCTCATTGAGGGTCTTCCCCTTTTTCACTGACCCTCCACTTTACCAAGCATGATATCCTTCTCCAGGGAATGGTCCCTTCTGACAACATGACCAAAGTAGGTGAGATGAAGTCTGGCCATTCTCTTCTAAGGAGCATTCTGGCTGCACTTCTTCCAGGACAGATTGGTTGGTTCTTCTGGCAGTCCATGGTATTTTCAGTATTCTTTGCCAACACCACAACTCAAAAACATCAATTTTATTTGGTCTTCCTTATTCATTGTCCAGTTTTCACATGCATATGAGGTAACTGAAAACACCATGGCTTGGATTAGGTATGCCTTAGTCCTCAAAGAGACATCTTTGCTCTTCAGCACTTTAAAGAGTTCTCTTGCAGCAGATTTGCCCACTGCAATCCATCAGATGATTTCTTGACTGCCGCTTTCAGTGGTGTATATGAAACCTTTGACAACCTCAATTTTCTCACCATTTATCATGATGCTACTTATTGGTTCAGCTGTGAGGATTTTTTTTTTTTTTTTTTTTTAATGTTCAGGTGTAATCCATGCTGAAGACTGTAGTCTTTAGTCTTTATAAATATGGGCTTTAAGTCATCTTCAATTTCAGCAAGCAAAGTTATGTCATCTGCATATTGCAGGGTGTTAATGAGTCTTCTTCCTATCCTTTTGCCACACTCTTCTTCATATAGTCAAGTTTCTCAGATCATTTGCTTAGGATAAAGAGTGACTAAGTATGGTAAAAGGATACAGCCCTGGCACACTCCCTTCCTGATTTTAAACCATGCAATCTCCCCTTGTTCTGTTTGAATGACAGCCTCCTTGTCTATATATAGGTTGTTCGTGACCACAATTAAGTATTCTGTACTTCTCATTCTTCTCAGTGTTATCCATAATTTGCTGATCTGCACATTCAAATGCTTTTTGCATAGTCAATAAAACACAAGTAAACATTTTTCTTGTATTCTTTGCTTTCAGCCAAGATCCATCTGACATCAGTAGTGATATCCTTCATTCCACATCCTCTTCTGAATGCAGCTTGCATTTCTGGAATTTTCCTGTCAATATACTGCTGCAAATGTTTTTTTAATTATCTCCAGCAAAATTTTACTTTTGTGTGATTGTTTTGGTTACCTAGTACCACTCTGACAGGAATATGCCACAGATGGGACTGCTTGAACAAACAGGAGTTTATTCTTACAATTTGGAGGCTTTAAATTCAAATTCTAAGTGCCAGGCTCTAGGGGCTGTGTGAAAGCCCCTCAACCCTGGGCTTCAGCACTTCTTCTTGCTCCCAGCCTACTGAAGCTACATGCATCTCCTTACTCAGGCAGCTACTGGCTGCTGAGGCTAACAAGCCCAAGGTGACAAATAAAATGGCACAGTCCTGATGTTACCCAACCACACAGCAGGCCATTAATTCAAGTCCCGTGAAAGTCCCAACATCAGCAGGGCATGGCAGCTGCTGAAAAATGACATGGATACATGCAGTGTTCAAGCATGCCATAAACTAGAGAACATTCCCAAAGCTGCTACTTATATATAGGAAGCAGACCACATATCCAAAGGCAGCTACTCAACTGCTCATAGTAAATTCCACCATGGAGTTGATTATCAGTCTCATCATGGGGAACACTACATTTAGCTTCCCAGCCACTCAAACAGGCCTAGCCAAGTTGACACACAAAACTTATCTACAACAGTGATATTAATGATAATTTTTTATAATTTCCACGTTCTGTGCACTCACTTTTCTTTGGAATGGATATAATATGGACCTCTCCCAGTCAGCTGGCCAGGTAGCTGTCTTCCAAATTTCTTGGCTTAGATTAATAAGTGCCTCCAACACAGCATCCATTTGTTGAAACCTCTCAATGGGTATCCCATCACTTCCTAGAGTCTTCTTTTTTGACAATTCCTTCAGTGCAGCTTCTACTTCTTCCTTCAGTACCATTGGTTCTTCATCATATGTCACCTCCAGAGATGGATGAACATTGACCAATTCTTTTGGTACCAAAACCAAAAAAAAAAAAAAAACCTCACTGCCATTGAGTTACTTCCAACTTGTAGTGACCCTTCCTTGGGCTTCTGAGGAGGTACCTCTATGGAAGTAGATTGTCCAATCTTCCTTCTGAGAAGTGGCTGGTGGGTTTGAACCACCAGCCTTTTGGTTAACAGTCAAATGCTGTAGGCAGTATGCCACCAGAGCTCATTCTTTTTGGAAGAGGGACTCTATATTCCTTCCACCTTCTTTTGATGTTTCCTGCATCATTCAATATTTTCCCCATAGAATCTTTCAATATTGCAACTTGAGGCTTGAATTTTTTCTTCAGATATTTCACCTTGAGAAATGCTGAGTGTGTTTGGTTTTCTAATGCCAGGTCTTGGTACATTTCATTATAGTAGTTAACTTTGTCTTCTCTCACTGTTCTTTGAAATATTCTGTTCAGCTCTTCTTTCTTCTCATTTCTTCCATTTGCTTTAGCCAATCTCCATTCAAGAGCAAGTTTTAGATTCTCCTAACATCAATTTTTGTCTTATAGTCCTTTCCTCTCTTTTTAATGACCTTTTTCTTTCTTCATGGATGATGTTCTTGATGTCATCTCACAATTCATCTGGTTTTTGGTCACTGGTGTTCAATGGGTCAAATTTATTCTTCAGATGATCTCTAAATTCATGTGAGATGTAATTAAAGTAATATTTGGCTCTTGTGGATTTGTTTTAATTGTCTTCAACTTCAACTTGAACTTACGTATGAGCAATTGATGGTCTGTTCAACAGTCAGTTTCTAGCCTTGTTTTTGCTTAAGATATTGTGCTTCTCCACCTCCTCTTTGCACAGACATAGTCAATCTGATTCATGTGCATTCCATCTGGCAAGGTCCGCATGTATAACTAACATTTATGTTGTTAAAAAAAGATATTTACAATAATAAGTTGTTTGTTTTGCAAAATTCTATCATGGCATCTCCAGCGTCATTTCTATCACCAAGGCCATATTTTCCAACTACTGGTGATTCTTCTTTGTTTCCAACTTTTCCATTCTGATCACCAGTAATAATCAACATATCTTGATTGCATGATTGGTCAGCTTCAGACTATAGAAGATGATAAGAATCTTTAATTTCCTCATCTGTGGCTTTAATGGTTGATACATAAATTTGAATAATAGTAGTTTCACCTGGTCTTCTTTGTAGGTGTATAGGTATTATCGTATCACTGACAAGATTGTACTTCAGGATAGATCATGAAACATTCTTTGTGACAGTAAATGCCACACTACTTTTCTTTAATTCATCATTCCTGGCATAGTAGATCATATGATTGTCTAATTCAAAATGGCCAGATCCAGTCAATTTCAGCTCACTAATGCCTAGGATATCAGCCTTTATGCATTCCATTTCATTTTTGACAATTTCCAATTTTCCTAGAATCATACTTCTTACATTCCACATTCCTATTATCAATGGATGTTTGCAGCTGTTTCTTCTCATTTTGACTCATGCCCCATTAGTAAAATGAAAGTCTCAAAACCTTTACTCCATCCACATCATTAAGGTTGACTCTTAAGGTCCCAGTAAAATTTTGAGTGCCTTCCAATCTGAGGGACTTATCTTCTGGCATTATATCAGGCAGAAGTTTTCTAGTAATATATCAGACAGTGTTTCACTGCTATTCATAAGGTTTTCATTGGCCAATTATTTGATAAGTGGATGGTCCTTATAGAATAGGCCAAAATGTTTTTGAGAGAATGTTGTCAGCAAAAAAATTGGCAACTTGAACTGAAAGGGAAAAAGCACAGATGAAAAATAGTATTTGAATCCCTAAAATTCTGTTAAAAGGAAGCAGGCAGAGAAAAGTACTTATCTGCAAAACCATTCTACTTTTCATGAAAGAAAAAAAAAATACAGGGCAGAAAAGAGTCTAGTGGGCAGAGACTAGGGTCATGTTGAATTATTTCTAGGACTTGAGAACTAATCAAGTTGAGAACTAAGAAAATTCCATCATTTGTTGGGTGAACTTTGGAATTGTTGTAGCCAGTAACTATTTTTGTGTCTCCTATTCTCCACCCTCCTTTTTGAGCAGGGATGTCTACAACTATTATTTTATGCCTATCTCAACATTTTATTGGTGGGTGGAAGGCAGAATATCTTAGTCTCCTTAGTTTCAAAGATCTACAGATAGAGAGAAACTGCACTCCAGAAACTGCATGAGGAACTACTCTTAGGCACTTGATTAAGATGAAATTCTAGACATTAAAATTTTGTTGTAATAGGATATGAATTTTGGGGACCTATAAATGGGGTAAAGGGATTTAGCCTATGGGAGGGATATAATTATTGGGGTCAGAGGGCAGAAATAAACAACTAATTACACCTAAAAGAACTCAGTGAAAAAATAGTTCTGACATTTACTAACCTTGCCTTTTAAAGAAAATTTTTAACTTATTCAAGAGGAATTTGTGCTGTTTCTGGTGCACAATAATTATTTGTTGCTAAGTATGTTTTGGGAGCTTTGGTGGTGTAGTGCCTAAGGCATTTGAATGTTGACCAGAACACTGGAGTTTCAAATCTACCAGCCACTCTTTAAAAGAAAGGTTTGGCAATCTACTTCCATAGTGATACCACCTCAGAAATCCAAGGAGGGGTCGCTATGAGTCGGGTCCAACTTGACAGCAATGAGTGTGTTTGTTTGTTTGTTTGTTTTATTTTTTTGACATATGTTTTAGCAACACCCTTTGGAAATAAATTTTCATTTGTAACTTAATATTTCCCCCTTTATCTCATCATAATTGATTCATTTATTTTTCTTATGTTGTTGTTGTT
>NW_006921982.1:2502392-2503727 GCF_000298275.1 Orycteropus afer afer | reverse complement strand
TTAGCTGCCCTTCAGGTCTGGAGCTAAACCCATGCCTGTGGCTTCCAGCGAAACAGTAGATAGGCATATGAGTTGAACATTTACCTGAGGTAGATACACTCCTTGGAGAGAACAAGCATGGGAGAAAGAAGGGCTGCTTCTGCACAGGGTGACAGCTCAGGGGGCAAGAGTGCATGGAGGGATGGACACAGGGAAGAGGTAACTATCGGGAGAAAGTAGGAAGGGAACTGTTGCATTGTGTAAATTGTGGACAATGTCATGAGACAAAGTGTATGTGAACTGCTGTATGGAAAGTGAATTTGCTCTGTAAATTTTCACCTAAATCACAATTTAAAAAAAAAAAAAAAAAAAAGAGTACTTTGCCTTACTTTTTAATCAGATTTGTAAATGCATTTTCTCATAATGTCCAATTACCACATAGATTTTTAAATGTAAGTATAAACACATTCTTATTTTAATACTTTGTGAAAAATTAGCACATTTTGTCATTAAATGAGTAAATGTTTCAAAGAAAGAACAAATCTGAGTAGTTAGAGAAAAATCCAAAGATTTAGTGACAAAAGCCTTTCAATGATTAAATACAAAAGAAGGGCTTTTTTCCTTGCTGAATGTTCAAGAGTTTGATACATTTTTTCTCAAATCTCTTACTAGGCATCATTGTTGTTAGCAGCTGTCAAATCAGTTCCAACTCATAGTGACCCTGTGTACAATAGAATGAAACACTGCCTCGTCCTGCACCATCTTCACAATTGTTTTGCCTGAGTACATCACAGCAGCCACTGTTTTCATCCATCACACTGAAGGTTTTAGTCTTTTTGACTGACCCTCTAACAAACATCATGTCTTTCTCCAGGGACTAGTCCCTTCTGATAACATATTCAAAGTATGTGAGACAGAATCTCACCATCATAATTTCCAAGGTGAATTCTGGCTGTATTTTTTCCAAGCTATTGTTTGTTCAGCCATCTGGCTGTACATGGTATATTCAGCATTTTTTGGCAACATCATAACAGAAATATATCAATTCTTCTTTGTCCTTCCTTATTCATTGTCCAGCTCTCACTTGCACATAAGACAATTGAAAATACCATGGCTTGGGTAAGGTCTTCAAAATGACATCTTTGATTTTTAACACTTTAAAGACATCTTTTGCTGCAGATTTTAAGAATGAAATACATCATTTGATTTCTTGACTTCTGCTTTCATGGGTGTAGATTGTGAATCCAAGTAAAATGAAATTCTTGACAACTTCAATATTTTCTCTATTTATCATAATTCTGTTTATTGGTCATATGCACACACATATTATATATATATATGTGTGTGTGTGTGTGT
>NW_006921982.1:2496834-2498802 GCF_000298275.1 Orycteropus afer afer | reverse complement strand
CAGCCTCCGTTTGTGTTGTTGAAAAAAGGTGTTTGCAATGAACAAGTCGTTGGTCTTGCAAAATTCTACCATACGAGTTCCAGCATTATTTCTGTGGTAGCCCAACACCATCTAGTTCTTCTGGTCTCATAGTCATATAGGTTGAGGATCACATGGTGTACCAGTCATTGGACTAATTATTTTCACGTGTTTTTGGTTTTCTTCATTCTTCCTTGCTCTGGATGAGGAGAGACCCATCATTGCATCTAGATGGCCACTTGCAAGCTTTTAAGATCCCAGTCACTACTCACCATAGTAGGATGTGGAACAATGTTTTGTGTACTATGTTAGGCCAATTGTTCTTGATGTTCCCTGCTACTATGGTCCCGAACCAAAGTGACTATAACCTTGCCCCTTGTCACCTCTACTATATACCTGGTAATTGTTCTACAAATACACTTGTAGAAACCTTGTCTACCCACCCTATACATGGTCTTGTGCACACTCCTGCATGGACATATCTAATAGTTCAGCTTGTTCATCCATCTACGTGCTAGAATATCAGTGTTTGCTTTCACTGAAAGCACAGCATTGTATGTGCAAAAGCGTTCATCTTTGCAGTCTGTACCTCCTGCACACCTCTCTATGTCTTCCTCTTCCTCAGTGCCACCATGATGATTACTCACATTGGTATATTGCCCTTCTCTTCACCCAATAGATAGGTCTCTACCTATCTAACAGTGTTCCTTCCCCTCCCTTCCCCTCCCACCCCTGGAAATAAACAAAGAAAATTTCATTCCATATATAAACCTTTCCTTGACTTTTTACAATAATGGACTAATACAATATTTGTCCTTCTGTGATTGACTTATTTCACTCAGCATAATGTCTGTTTTCCAAGTTCATCCATGTTATGTGGTGTTTTGCTGATTCTACATTATCCTTCAGGTTTTCAGGTTTGCATAGTAGTCCATTGTGTATAGGTACCATAGTTTGGTTATCCATTCTTCAATTGATGGACACCTAGGTTGTTTCCTTCTTTTGCTTCTTTTGGCTATTGTAAATAGTGCTGCAATGAATATGGGTGTGCATATGTCTGTTCTTGTCATAGTTCTCACTTCTTTAGGATATATACCTAGTAAAGGAGTGGCTGGGTCAAATGGTATTTCTAATTCCAACTTCTTAAGGAATTGCCATATGTTTTCCACAGTGGTTGTATCATTTTACAGTCCCACCAACAGTGTATGAGAGTCCCAATCTCTTCACATCCTTGCCAGCATTTGTTATATTCTGTCTTGTTGAACTTTGCTATTAGTGCTGGGGGAAGATGGTATCTCATTGTTGTTTTGATTTATCACTCTAATAGCTAATTGGGAGCTCTGGTAGCATAGAGCCTAAAGCACTTGACTGCTAACCAGAAGGTTGGTGGTTCAAACCCATCAGCCACTCCTTCGAAGGAAGATGAGGCAATCTACTTCCGTAGTGATACTGCATTGGAAACCCAAGGAGGGGTAGCTATGAGTTGGGTCCAACTCAAGGGCACATAACAAAAACAACAACAACGGCTAATGATCGTGAGCATTTCTTCATATATTTGTTGGCTGCCTGAATATCCTCCTTGGTGAAGTGTCTATTCATGTCTTCTCCCCATATATTAATTGGATTGTCTTTTTGTTGTTGAGGTGTTGGAGTTTTTAAATTCTACAGATAAGTCCCTTCTCAGATATGTCATTGCTGAATACTTTGCCCCAGTCTGTGGTTCTCTTTCAACTCTTTTGGAGAAGTCTTTAGAAGCACATAAAAATTAAAATTTTAGAAGGTCCCATTCATCTGTTTTCTCTTCTGCTGTTTGAACATTTTGGGTTATGCTTGATAGTCTATTTATGCCATATATTGTTGTTGTTGTTGTTGTTATGTGCCATCGAGTTGGCCCCAACCCATAGCGACCCCTCCTTGGGTTTCCGAGGCAGTATCACTACGGAAGTAGGA
>NW_006921982.1:2493821-2495279 GCF_000298275.1 Orycteropus afer afer | reverse complement strand
ATTGGCATAACATACTATACAAAACATTGTTCCACCTCCTACTTTGGTGAGTAGCGACTGGGATCTTAAAAGCTAGCAAGCTGCCATCTAGATGCAACAACGGCTCTCTCCTTGTCTAGAGCAAAGAACGAAGAAAATCAAAATTCATGGAAACAATTAGTCCTAGCAACTGGTACACTACCTGATCTGCCACCTGTATGACTATGAGACCAGAAGAACTAGATGATGCCTGGCTACCACTGTCATCCACTTGGAAGGGGATCTATGTAGGAGATCCCTGATAGAGAGGGAGAACACTGTGGAACAAAACTCAAAACCACTTGGAGGAAAAGAAAAAAAATAAAAAGAGGGGGGAATCAGATTTGCTTGTCCAATAGAGCCTGGTGGAACTGCTGAGACTATGGCCTATAGCTTCCCTTCAGGTCTGGAATTGAACCCACACCTGTGATTTCCAGCCAAACAAAAGACAAGCATATGAGTTGAACATTTACATCAGGTAGGTACATTCCTTGGAGAGAATAATCATGGGAGAAAGAAGGGCTGCTTATGCACAGGGAGACAGCTCAGGGGGCAGGACTGTGTAGAGGGATGGACACTGGGAAGAGGTAACTATGAGGAAGAAGTGGGAGGGGAGCTGTTGCATTGTGATAAACTGGTCAATGTTATGAGACAAAGTGTATGTGAACTGCTATATGGAAAGTGAATTTGCTCTGGAAATCTTCACCCAAAGCACAATAAATAAATAAATAAATAGATCATGTGGTTCTTTTCCTTTGTTTTATTTATGTGGTGAATTATGCTGATTGTTTCAAATTCATTAATCTTTGTAACAATCTTTATATAGTTATGGAAGAATCATTTGATTCTGTTTATCAATATTGCACTCTCTCTTCTCTGCATTATAAAAAGCATGTGTTTGATCTCTGTCTTTTAATCTCTTGACATTCACCTTGCAATTTATGTGTAATGAGTATTTCAGAGATACCTTACTTAAATTTAGATAAGAGATTTCTAAACATTTGTATTAGTTAACACCCAAACCAAAACCAAACTCACTACCATCGAGTTGATTCCAACATAGTGACCCCCTTTGGGTTTCCAAAGTGGTAAATCTTCATGTGTGAATAGAACACATATCCCATTCCCTGGATATAATAAAACCAAATAAAAAACAAGGATAAAGTAAACCAATATGCATCAACATATTAACACAATAGCACCACAATATCTTGGAGACAACAGATATCTTCAAATCACACACACACACAAAATCAAGATAAGGTGGATCAAACAAATGACCAAAATACAGGGCCAGAAAATATTCTGGAAGAAAGAATGACATTAAAACTACCTAATGTAGGAGCTCTGGTAGCATAATGGCTAAAGCATTTGACTGCTAACCAGAAGGCTGGCGGTTCAAACCCACCAGCCACTCCTCGGAAGGAAGGTTGGGCAATC
>NW_006921982.1:2489462-2493541 GCF_000298275.1 Orycteropus afer afer | reverse complement strand
CTATATATCCCAAACATTTGAGGTGGGAAATCTAGTATTAGATTTCTTGAGATGGTCTATGATTGCAAATGTAAACTCATTCCAAATGGCTACTAGATCTAAATCCTAACCATATACTTTTTTGTTTGTTTTTTTCAAAACCACAGTGTCACTTACTAAGCAATTTTTGAGTACATCTGAGATTTCTATTTCTAATTGTTCATTTCACATAATTATAGTTTATGGCATTAAGCACAATTCCTATGGCAGAAGCACTGATAAATTTATATATATGTATATATATATATATATATATATATATTTAATATCTACATTTTATATCAGAAGGAAGATTGGTACTCTATTTCCATAGTGATACCACCTCAGAATCCCAAAGAGGGTTCTTTATAAGTTGGATATTTTATATGCATTAAACCTTTGGGCCATTATCAAAGGTACCAAACCAAATTCACTGCTGACTAGTTGATTCTAACTAATAGTGACCCTACAGGACAAAGTATAACTGACTCACAGGGTTTTCAAGGCTGTAAATATTTACAAAAACAGACTGCCACATTTTTCTTCTGTGGAGAGGCTGGTGGGTTTGAAACACCAGATTTGCAGTTACCAGCCTAGTGTTTAAACCAGTGTGCCACAGGTCTCCCTTATCAAAAGTATATTTGGGATAATTTTTGCATGAAATTGGAAAACTCCAAATGAAAACAGTTCTCTCTATAACAACACAAAGCATACTTGCCTATAGAATATTTGCAAACAAACAAACTAAAAGGTGATTGAAGATGCTGCCAAATTTACTCTGATCCTACAGGATATAGATAATATCTTAAAAGTGGACAAAAACCTAATTAATCTTGCATGGGATAAAAAAAAAAAAAAACTTTTATCCTTAACCTGATAATAATACATAGCAGGAAGAAACCTACAATTTTCATGATAAATGAGCCCAAGCATGAAGGATATGTATAAAAATATTCAAACAACAATAAATTTACTTTGTTCTCTACCACAAAATAAAGAATGGAAATCATACCCTGTCATTCTTTGAAATATTTTAGAAATACTACACTGCAGGCTTTTAAAATACCATAGTTGATCATAAAATCAAAGATCAAGTTAAGAAGCATTGTATGTGTTTGTCTTTTTAAATTCTTTCCTTTATCAACTTGACACATCAAGCCTATGGTGCTTAAATTGATGTTTACTTGAACTGCTGCTGAGAAATCCTTCTTCTACCCTGTAGGGAATCAGTGACATCTTTTAAAGCTTCTTGAGAAACTAATGTATCTTCTCCAGTTTAAATCATGACCCTTGGCTTTAGTCATGCTATCATTAAAGGAGCTTAAAAAAAATGATAAAATCCTGACTCATATAAATATTAAGTAAACATCTATAAAGCTTTTATCTAACTCATCAATTAATGAGTGAAACAGTAAGGTGGTTACAAGGAGAATTAAAAGGATTACACATATATCACACAATCAATAATGCTGAACTCAGTTTATAAATAGATGCAAAACTAGTCAATATCCACAGGACAATAACCAATTTCTTGTCACTGTTCAGAATTTATTTGTGTATTTATGGACAAAATCATAACAATATTATCAGTTTTCTACAATTTGAAGGTTTGTAAAATATTTCACATAAAATGAAAAGTAGTGATACCAAAAACCAAACTCATTGCCATGAAGTCGGATCTGACTCATAATGACCCCTCCATGGGTTTCCCAGGTGGTGTCACTACAGACTTGGATTGCCCAATCTTCCTCCGAGGAGTAGCTGGTGGGCTTGAACAGTGGTGGTTAGCAGTCAAATGGCTTCAACACTATGCCACCAGAGCTCCCCAAAGTAATGATGGCTACCCAGGAATCTTTTTGCCCATTTCAAAGTCACTCACAATTTTTTCTAACTCTATGCAATATTGTGGTGGTTATGTTTCTGTGTCAACTTGGCCTGGTTAAGTGGCTGGGCAGCTGGATGTATTATTCCCCATGATGAGACTGGTAATCAACTCCATGGTGGAATCTACTGTGAGCTGCTGAGTAGCTGTCTTTGGGTATGTGGTCTGCTTCCTGTATATAACCAGCAACTTTGGGAATGGTCTCTAGCTTATGGTTTGCTTGTACCCTGCATGTAGCCATGTCATTGTTCAGCAGTCTGCCATACTTTGCCAACCATGGGACTTACAATGGAATTAAATTGGGACTTACAATGGCCTGACATGTGGTTTGGTAACATCGGGACTGTGCTTTTCTACTTGTCAACCTTGGGCTTGTCAACCTCAGTAGCCAGCAGCTGTCTAAAGAAATGCCTCTAACTCCAGTTGAGGGGCTTTCATCCAGCCTCTAGAGCCTGGCACTTTGAACGTGGACTTGAAACCTCCACACTGTAAGAGAATAAACTGCTGTTTGTTAAGACTGTACCATTTGTGTTACATTCTTGTCAGAGTTGCTCTAGGTAACCGGAACAAATATATAGAAGAAATAAGGAAACAACTTGTGATGATGTTACGGCTAAAAGGAGGGGAAAAAAAGAAAGTAATTAAGTGGAAATTATATATCTAAGCAAGGGATTATATATCCAAGAAAATGTTGAATAAGTTTTTACAAAAGCAAATATAAAAATAAGAATTCAAGGCCGTTTTATGTATACAATTTATATTTGCTCCTACATAAAATATTTTGGACAGAGGATATTCCCAAAATTTTAATATCAATGTCTGAATTTGGTCACAACTGCAATTCAAAATTCCCCCCATTAAACAACTATAGATAATCATTTGTGAAGAACCAGGGTGCAGGGATTCAAAATGGAGTCTCGCCAGTGAGCACCACATTTTTTCCCTCTGGCATCTAAGAACTTTAAGAACTAGGTACAACAGTTTGAATTGAGATTTTTGGTGCTCTGAACAGCTCACTGAATCAGATCACATCAAACATAGAAGAGCAAAATTGGAGGAAAAGCACAGGGACAGTTTTTAGGAAAGAGCTACTGCAGGAAGAGGAATGGACACCTGAGAGAGACCATTTAAAAACTTCCTGGGGAAGTCAATGTCTGTCAAGCAGAGGAGGCAGCCTGAGATCCCCGAGCCAAGAACAAGATCACTTATAGCAGCTTACCAGCAACCAATACAATATTCCAGCAGGCAGCGGCAAAGACCTGTCTCCAGTGGCTGATTTTGTCAGTAATTTGGGTGGTGAGGGAGCAGCGAGACATAGACACCATTGCTGAGACTCAGGTGGAGATCTCACTGGTGCTCCAGAAAGGCTACCTCCCTCCCCTCTCAGCAGATTACAGGGTGGGCTTGGGTCAGACTGGGAGACAACGTGCTTTTCTTTGCCATGGTTATCGGGACTGCAGGTCACTGGCAGATACTCCCCCAAATCCACCACAGCTAAAATTGTGTGCATCTTTGGCACCGCAGGTGGGCGGTGTCACAGACAAACTCCAGAGGCGACCATTGCCGGCTGGGCAGGATTGCATTACCACCACGGGCAGACAGGGCACAGAGAGTAGAAAAAACACAGCTGAGCATGCTCACTGGAATTTTGCCCTGGAGCCCATGCTTTGGCGCTGTGGGGCCGCGGAGGCGGGGGCTTTGAGTGTGCAAGAAATTGGCAGAAATTTGTGAACCTCTAATAATACGAATCTTTCCTGAAATTGAGCCACGGTCTTACAAATAAATATGTCATAAGTAAGAGCCTGCTCAGGTACTCCCCTGAGTTCAACACACCTGAAATTGTGTGCATCTTTGGTGCTGCAGGTGGGTGGTATCACAGACAAACTCCAGAGCCAGCCATTGGAGGTCTGGCTGGATTGAGTCAGCACTGCAGACAGAAGGGGCACAGAGAACAAAGAAACTGCAGCTGAGCCCGGTCCCCGAATTTTGCCTTGCAGCCATGCTTTGGTGCAGTGGGGCCATGGAGTCAGGATCTTTGAGTGTACCTGAAATTAGTGGAAATTTGTGACCATCCAACAAGAGGAATTTTTTCCTGAGGTTGAACCACAGCCTTGCAAATAAACACATCATCAATAATACCCAGCTCAAAGCCCTAGAAACTGACCCTAGCAACACTTAG
>NW_006921982.1:2488481-2489042 GCF_000298275.1 Orycteropus afer afer | reverse complement strand
TTTTTGCTAATTTGTTTTCTTTCTTCATTATTCTCCTTCTCTACCTTTTTTCTTTTAGTGACCTATCCCCATTTGCCTGTTTTCCTTTTCTTTTCTCCAACTTTTCCTTTTTTGGGGGTTAATGTTCCTGTGTGATTTCAGGGTGTATTTTTGTGTCCATTGGCTTTTACATTTTTCAGTGGTTATTCAATTGTAATTTTTGCCTAACTGAGCGGGAGACAACAGTCCCCATAAGATACAAGTAACCCACACCTCCTGCAACTTCACATACTGAGCAAGAGCCAGCACCTCCTTCTCTACCAGTGGGCCAATGATTAAAAAACAAAACAAAACAAAACAAAAAAACTCCAAGAAGAGACTGAATCACCCTTGGTTGCTGCTCTATCACAGTTCATACAATGAAGCAAGATAAAGGGATAGTTATAAGGGAACAAGTTACAGACCCAGAACACATCCCTGAGAAAGAAGCAGCATTGGAGCTCTCTGATAAGGAATTCAAAAGAATTACATTTAGGTATCTTCAAAGGATTGAGAGACAGACCAAAGAAAACACAGAAAAAA
>NW_006921982.1:2485169-2486284 GCF_000298275.1 Orycteropus afer afer | reverse complement strand
TTTGGGACACAGCAAAAGCAGTGATCAGAGACAAAGTAATAGAAATAAATGCCACATCAAAAAAGAAGAAAGAGCCAAAATCAACACTTTACATCAGCATCTCCAACAATTAGAAAAAGAACAGCAAGGAAAAGCCTACAGTCACCAAAACAAAGACAATAATAAAGATTGGAGCAGAAATCAATGAAACAGAAAATAGAAAGACAATAGAAAAAATCAACAAGACCAGAAGCTGGTTTTTTGAAAAGATTAATAAAACTGACAAAACATGGGCAAATTTAACAAGGGAGAAAAGGAAGGGAATACAAATAACATGAATAAGAAATGAAATGGGTAACATCACAACAGAACCAACTGAAATAGAAAGGATAATATCAGGATACTAAGAAGAACTGTACTCCAACAAATTTGAAAATCTGGAATAAATGGACAGAGTTCTAGAAACACACCACTTACCTCAACTAACACAGAATGATGTGGAAAAGTTGAACAGATCCATACAGAAGAAGAAATTGAACAGATCATTAAAAAATGACCATCAGAAAAAAGTCCTGGCCCAGACGGTTTCACTGGAGAATTCTACAAAACGTTCATAGAAGAACTGACACCATTCCTATTCAAACTACTCCAAAACATAGAAAAGGATGGAATCCTCCCTAACTCATTTTATGAAGCAAGTATAACTTTGATATCAAAATCAGGCAAAGACATCCTCAAAAGGAAAATTACAGACCAATTTCCCTCATGAATATAGATGAAAAAAATCTTCAACAAAATTGTGGGCAATAGACTCCAACAACATATCAAAAATATCATTCCTTATGACCATGTGGGGTTCATGTAAGGTATGCAAGGATGGTTCAACATTAGAAAAACAATCAACATCATCCACGATATAAAAAAAAAACAAAGAAAAAGAACCACAAGATCATATCAATTGATGCAGAAAAAGCATACGATAAAATCCAACACCCACTCCTGATCAAAACTCTCAGCAAAATGTGAAGAGAATTGACATTCCTCAACATAATAAAGGACATCTATGCAAAACCAACATCCAACATTATTCACAATGGAGAGAGACTGAAACCATTCCCCTTGTGAACAGGAACCAG
>NW_006921982.1:2483101-2484414 GCF_000298275.1 Orycteropus afer afer | reverse complement strand
ATCCATTAATGGATTAATAAATGGTGCTGGCAAAACTGAATATTCATTTGCAGAAAAATGAAACAAGATCTGTACCTCACACTGTACACAAAAACTAACTCCAGATGGATCAAAGACTTAAATGTGAAACCTAAAACTATAAAGTTCTTCAAGAAAAAACTAGGGGCAAATTTAGGGGCCCTACTGACTCAACGGCACATAACAACAACAACAACAACAACAATATATGGCATAAATAGACTATCAAGCATAACTCAAAATGCACAAACAGCAGGAGAGAAACTAGATGAATGGGGCCTTCTAAAAATTAAATTTTTATGTGCTTCCAAAGACTTCTTCAAAAGAGTCAAAGATAATTTACTGAATGTGTGTTGGATGCCAAGAAAAAGACCACCAAAAGGACATGATTGCAAGGCAGATGTTCTAACAACAGCTAGGAGAAGGTAAGGACTCTTCTGTGGTTGAATGCTTGTTCAGTTCCAGCTTTGTGTTCCTGGGGTGGAACGTTGCCCCAGGAGAATGTTTGCTAACCTGTTTTGCTGGAACTACATTTTGCCCTAAGAATAGCATACCTTAGTAACCATTCTTTAGAATCACCTACCTTAACAATTACATTATGCTTTAGAATGACACATTTTAGTGATTATTTGCTATTTTTGTAACAGATATTAACCCAACTAATCATCCGTGACTTTGGGGCATGGGAAAAGACCTCCGAGTAAAATTTTAACTTTTAGAGAATACTTGATTGTTATAAGGAAATATGTGATTGTATTGTAAAAGAATATTTGAATGTATACTTGATTGTAATAGGGAAATTCCAAGAATAAAGACGTAATCTTGCACTTATGTATAAATAAAGCAGGATGGATGCATCCAGGGTTGCTCTCGCATCATATGCAGAGTGTCTGCCTGGCCCCCGTTTCCTCTTACACCTTTCATCCTTCCGTGTCACTTTGTTTCCTGACCGGTGTTGTTTTGCTGGACATGGCAAATGTGAAAAAATATTCACCAATGACATATCTGAGAAGGGATTTATGTCTAGAATTTATAAAAAACTCCAACATGTCAACAACAAAAAGAAAAATAATCCAATAAAAAATGGGCAGAAGACGTGAATAGACACTTCATCCAGGAGGATATTCAGATGGCCAACAAACATATGAAGAAATGTTCATGATCATTAACTATTGCTGTTGTTGTTAAGTGCCGTCGAGTTTTTTCTGACTCATAGCGACCCCATGCACAGCAGAATGAAACACTGCCCGATCCCATGCCAGCCCCACAATCCCTGCTATACTTGAGCCCATCAT
>NW_006921982.1:2427761-2481199 GCF_000298275.1 Orycteropus afer afer | reverse complement strand
GCATCAAATCTATTCTTTAGATGATTTCTAAATTCAGGAGGGATATATTCAAGATCATATTTTGGCTCTCGTGGACTTGTTTCAATTGTCTTTAACTTCAAGTGGAATTTGCATATGAGCAGTTGAATAGACACAAACTATGATACCTACACACAATAGACTACTATGAAACCCAAAAGAATAACCTAGACTCTGCAAAACACCATATAACGTAGATGGACTTGGAGCACATTATGCTGATTGAAATGAGTTAGTCACAGAAGGAGAAATATTGTATTAGTCTGTCATTGTAAAAGTCAAGGAAAGATTTATATATGGAAGGAAATTTTCTTTGTTGGTTACCAGGGTGGGAGGCTAAGGTAGGGAACACTGTTAGATAGGTAGAGATTAAGTATTGATTTGTGTGAAGAGAAGGGCAATGTATCAAATGTGAGTGATCAACATGGTAGCATTGAGGAAGAGGAAGACATAGAGAGGTATATGGGAGGTGCAGACAACAAAGCTGAACCCCTTTGCACATACAGTATTGTGTTGTCAGTGAAGGCAAACATGAGTATACAGGTGGATAGGTGAGTGGGTAGGCTGAACTATTAGGTATCTCTATGCAGCGGGGGGTGTACCCAAGAACATGTATAAGGTAGACAGACAAATGGTTCTACAAGTGTATTTATATGTTCTGTAAGAATTCCCAGGTGTGTAGTAGGGTTGACAAGGGACAAAGTTACACTTGTCACTTCTTGGTCACAGACATCTACCCAGAGGGACTGAGTAGTTGAACCTGTGGGCTTGGGACCATAGTCGCAGGAGACATCAAGCTCAATTGCCATAACATACTACACAAAACATTGTTCCACCCCTTATTCTAGAGAGTAGCAACTGGGATCTTAAAAGTTTTCAAGCTGCCATCTAGATGCAGCGATGTGTCTCTCCTCATCCAGAGTAAAGAAGAATGAAGAAAACCAAAGATTCATGGAAACAGTTAGTCCTAGTGACTGGTACACCATGATATCCCTAGCCTATACAACTATGAGACCAGAAGAACTAGATGGTGCCCAGCTGCCACTGCCAGCTACTCAGAGGGAGATCTATATAGGAGATCCTGGATAGAGAGGGAGAACAATGAGGAATAAAACTCAAAATCATTTGGAAAAAAGAAAAAAGGGGGACCAGTTTTGCTGGTCTGATAGAGTCTGGTGGAACCATTGACTCTATGGCCCCTAGCTGCCCTTCAGGTCTGAAACTGAACCCACACCTGTGGCTTCCTGCCAAACAAAATACAGGCATATGAATTGAACATTTACCTGAGGTATATACACTCCTTGGAGAGAACAATCATAGGAGAAAGCAGGGCTGTTTATGCACATGGAGACAGCTCAGGGGACAGCAGGGCATGGAGGGATGGACAAAGAGAAGAGATTACTATGGGGAGGAAGTGGAAGAGGAGCTGTTGCATTGGGGTAAATTGTAATCATGGTCATGAGACAAAGCATATGTGAACTGCTGTATGGAAAGTGAATTTGCTCTGTAAACTTTCACCCAAATCACAATGAAAAATAATTAGACAGACAGACAGACAGATAGATAGATAGATAGATAGATAGATAAAAAGAAACAATGAACAATAAAAAAGTGCTTGAGCAGTGGCATAGAAGATAAAAAAAATATACAAAGAACATAATCTCAAACTTTAGTCCTGGGTTGGTCAAATTAATGGATGGTGGTGTTCTTTGTTGGTTTTTGGAACATAAGAAGAATAGATGAGATTTTCAGTACAGAATAAGAAGGAGCAAGAACATTCCACCATATTCCTCCCACTAATTACAACTAAAAACGTGGACAAAATATATGAACAACTGTTGCGAAATGCTAAAAGGGGAAGAAAAAGACCAGAGAAAAAGCGCCTGTACCCTTGGTGCCTCAGTGGTATAAAGGGTTTGCTTTTAACTATTTCATACTTCCATAGTTCATACATACACAGTAGCACTATAGGGAAGGAAAAAAAAAAAGGCTATTGATGTGTAATGTAAAGCTTACAGCCAAGAAAACCCTATGTATAAAGTTATAATAAGACTTCTGTGTAGTCTGTTTTGAGAATTAATACTCAAATTTCAGATTGATCTCTGGGTAACAAAGAAGTAGGATGTACCAGAATAGCATGCAAAGACTTTAAAAACAAAATTGACATTAAAGCCACACTACAAAATGATTGAGGATGTGCGTTCTGAACCTACCTGATTGACTGTCTCCTAAAATACAGTCTCATAACATAATATGTAAAATAACTAAGATAGAATTTCAAAATTACTCATCCTAACCAGAACCAGAGAAAGCTCCACCTGAATGAGAAAAAAGAGCTCTGGTGCTATAGTGGCAAAAGCATTTGGCTTCTAACCAATGAGCTGGCAATTTGACCCACCAGCCGCTCCACAGGAGAAGGATGAGGCAGTTTGCTTCTGCAAAGATTTACAGCCTTGTAAACTTTATGGGGGCAGTTCTACTATGTTTTATAGGATCATTGTGAATTGGAATCCACTCGATGGCAGTAGGTTGTTGGTGTTTTTGTTTTGTTTGTTTGTTTTGTTTTTTTAATAAGAGAAGGTCATTCATTATCTGACAAGGATATTAAACCAGCTATCATAAAAATGCTTCAAAAACTATTATGAGTACTGTTTTGTCTGTTGTTGTTAGGTGTCATCAAGTCACCTTGGACTCACAGCAACACTGTGCACAACAGAATGAAACACTGCCTGGTCCTGTGCCAGCCTCACCATCCTTGCTATATCTGAGCCCATTTGTGCAGCCACTGTGTGAATGCATCTTATTGAGAGCCTTCCCCTTCTTTGTCCACCCTCCACTTTACCAAGCTTGATAACATTCTCCAGGGAATGGTCCTTCTGACAACATGATCAAAGTAGGTGGAATGAAGTCTGGCCATACTCCCTTCCAAGGGGCATTCTGGCTGCACTTCCTCTGGGACAGATGGTACCTTCAGCATTCTCCAACACCACAACTCAAAAGCATCAACTCTTCTTTGGTCTTCCTTATTCACTGTCCAGCTCTCACTTGCATAAGAAGTGATTGAAAATACCATGGGTGTGTGTCAGGCAAACTTTAGTCTTCAGGGAGACATCTTTGCTCTTCAGCATTTTAAAATGGTCTTTTTCAGCAGATTTGCTTAATGCAATATGTTGTCTGATGTCATGATTGCTGCTTCCATTAGTATTGATTGTAGAACCAAGTGATATGAAGTCTTTGGCAACTTCAATCTTTTCTCTATTTATCGTGATGTTTCTTATTGGTTCAGGTGTGAGGATTTTTGTTTTCTTTATACTGGGGTGTAATCTATATTGCAGACAGCAGTCTTTAATCTTCATTAGTAAGGGCTTCTAGTCATCCTCACTTTCAACAAGCAAAGTTGTGTCATTTGCTTATCTTAAGTTGTTAATGAATCTTCCTCCAATCTTGATGCCATATTCTTCTTCATATAGCCCATCTTTTTGGATCTTTTGCTTGGCATACAGATTGAACCAGTATGGTGAAAGGATACAACCC
The DNA here is from genome assembly GCF_000298275.1 of Orycteropus afer afer. NCBI lineage: Eukaryota > Metazoa > Chordata > Mammalia > Tubulidentata > Orycteropodidae > Orycteropus > Orycteropus afer. The sequence continues at coordinate 2,477,647 of NW_006921982.1, read as the reverse complement.
TGATGCACTCCTTTCCTGATTTTAAACCATGCAGTATCCCTTTGCTCTGTTCAAACAACAGCATCCTTGATCTATGTACAGTTTCTTCATGAGTACAATTAAGTGTTCTGGAATTCCTATTCTTCTCAATGTTATCTGTAATTTGTTATGACCCACACAATTGAATGCTTTTGCACAGTCAATAAAACAAAGGTAAACATCTTTCTGGTATTATTTGCTCTCAGCCAAGATCCGTCTGACATCAGCAATGATATCCCTTGTTCCACATCTTCTTCTCAATTCAGCTTGCACTTCTGGAAGTTCTCTGTCAATATACTGCTGCACTCTGCCAGAATATTGTCTCTGTCAATATACTGAGCACTCTTAAGATGCATGAAAACGAAGAATGTCTAAACAAAGAAAGAACAGATTAAAAAAAGAACCAAATAGAAATTTTGGAACTTCATCAAACAATAACTGAAATAAAATGTTAACTGATAAAACTCAAGAGTAGACTTGTTATGACAGAACAATGGATAAGTAAACTTAAAGACAGATCCAAAGAAATTATTCAGTCTTAACAACATAGAGAATACTGATTTATCAAACTTCTGAAGACTAAACATGAACAAAATGTCTTGAACAGAACTACAGAGAAAAGATGCATTATTTGCACAAGTTTAACTAATTAAATGACTGGATTTCTCATCAAAAAAACCTACATTTTCCTAGTTTTTGAAAATAGAGAACTATCAATCCAAAATATATCTTTCAGGAAGGAATGTAAAGTAAACACATCCTCTGGTGGTGCAGTGCCTAAGGCTTTTGACTGCTAACCAGAAGGCTGGTGGTTCAAATCCACCAGCCACTCCTCAGAAGGAAGATTGGGCAATCTACTTCTGTAGTGATATCACCCCAGAAACCCAAAGAGGAGTTACTATGAGTCGGATCTGACTCGACAACAGTGAGTTTGTTTGTTTGTTTTAAGATAAAGCAAGACAAAAAGAATTTGTCATCTAGACTTGCTCTTAAAAAATGTCTAAAGCAAGTTTTTCAAACAGCAAAGCAATGATAATTGAAGGAAACATGGTACAAAAGAGCAACAGAAAGGGGCAGCATATAGCTAAATAAAATATTATCTTCTTTTTAAGGTTTTAAAGATATGTTTGATGGTGGAAGGCAAACATTATATCATTGTTTGATATATCAGTGTATGTAGTGGTTATATGTAAGACTGCTATGCCATCAAAAGGAAAGGGTCAGAGGATCTAACTAGTGGTAAAGTTCCTGCATTCCACTTGCTGGACTGACTAGCAGACTTTGTTAGGTTACATATGTATATTGCAACTTCTAGAACACATATGTATGTAACATATATGTAAGTATGCATGTTTGTGGTATAGTAAACTACCTAGTATGGCTTTTCTAGCCATAAGTCTTTGTAAAGTCCATGGTGGAATTTGCCATGAGCAATTGAAGAATTCCTGATTGTTAAGGTTATCTACCTGGGGTATTTCTGTTGTGGGTGTCACAAAGCAATGTTCTGGGAAGTTCGCTCTCAGGTGTTTAGAATTCTAATGTTATGATTGGTAAGTTTGGCCACTCTGCCAGGCTCAAAAGGAGCCCTCCTAGAGGGAGAAGGAATCTCTCTAACTGCTGGCTGAGAAAGACATGCTGCTGAGAAAAACACACTCCTAAGAGACATGTGATACTGAGAAAGAGACACTGAGAGACACATACTGCTGGGAGATAAACACCAAGAGACATGCACTGCTGAAACACTGAGAAACACCTTTGGCTGAAAGACAGCAGGCTGAGGGAGACTAAGCATATGAACTTCAATTGTAGCCTGTTTTTCCCTAATAAAACCCATAATCTGTCAGTTCTGTGTGACCACTGCAGTGAATTATTGAACCCAGCAGAGAGATGGTGGGTGCTGTGGGAGGAACAGTCAGTGTCAGGGCTGGAGGGAGGCAGCATATCTGGCCTTGCAGGGATAGGCCTTGGGCCACTGATGATGATTCTGTCTTCCTCCTGTGGGGTTAGAGGAGGTCAGAAGATGTGGTCTCCCTGCCCTTTTGCCAATGTTGCATTCGTATGTTACAAATATATGTATACATACACACACACACACACATATATAAAATGTGTTTGTGTGTATAGAGATATACTCACAAACATTATGGTTTTGTTAGTGGCATGGTAATCCCTTATGTGCAGAGTAGAATGTTTCCAAGTATTTTCAAGGTTGTAACCTTTCAAAAAGAGATCAACAGGCCTTACACCTGATGTTCCTTTGGCTGGGTTTAGACCTTGAACATTTTGGTTAGTAGACCAGCACTTAACAGTTTGTACTACTCTGGCACTCCATCAAATACATTACAGATGAAACATAACATAATATTTAAAAAAAAAAAAAAATTATATATTTAAGTAACTTGTAGGAAACCAGGAAAGGAGAAATAGGAGTGAAAATATATACAAGCAACAGAAAACAAAACAAAACAAAAATTAAATATCACATCAAATCCTACTTTAACAATAGTTATATTCAAAGTAAATGGTCTAAATATACTAATTATAATTAAAATATTGGCAGAAAGGATTTAAAAAGTTATAACCTAATTATCTTCTGTCCACAAGTAATTTAATTAAAATATAATGATACTTTTGTTACAAATAAGGGATTTGGTAGCATAAGTTTAAATGCTTTGCTGCTGATCAAAGCATCAGCGATTGGAATTCACCAGCAGCTCGATGGAAGAAAAGACCTGCCACTCTGATCCCATAAAGATTACAGCCTAGGAAACCTGAAAGAGTACTTGTACTCTGTCCTGACAGTGCTGCTATAATTGACTCAACAGCACACAACAAAAACAAAGATTGCAAATAAAAGGAGGTAAAAGATAAACCAGGCAAAAACAAGTCAAAAGAAAGACAGAATGACTAAATTGACATCAAACAAAGTAGACCTTACAGACAAGAAAATTACCAGAGGCAAAGTGGGATCTGATGTGTTGATAAAAGGTCAATGCACTGAGATGACTTAACATATAAATATGTATAAACTAAATAATAACTTCAAAACACAAGAAGCCAAAATTGACAGAACTGAAAGGAAACATGAAGAACTGTAGTTAGTGACTTCAAAATCCCTTTCTCAATAATTGATAGAACCACTCAGCAGAAAATCAATATGAACACAGAAGAACTGAACACCACCATCAATCAAATGGATCTAATTAACATTTATAGAACACTCACCCAAAAAAGACAGAATACACATTATTTTCAAGAATAGATGAGAGTATGGGGAGGAAGTGATTAGTATAGTGATGGGGACATAATTAGTTCTATTTGGGACATAATTAATTAGAAATTCTGGTAAAATGCAAATTAATCTCCTGAAAATGGTTCAATATTGTAACATCTAGCTCAACAGAATTCTTTGAGGAAAAATCACACAGATTTCAGTTACCTCCCAGAATCATCACATATGTTTTGATTTCTTCATTTTCTTCTTCCAGTTATCATTTTTTGTTCAATAATTATTATCTTCATAATTCCTTTCATTTCTGAACCTTATTTTATTTTTTTTTTTAATTCTTACTATCACTACTTCTTCAGGAAACTATCTTTAATGCTATAGTAAGCACCAAAATTCATACCCCTGCCTATGTTTCTTACTTATCAATGCCATAATGCCATTTATTCCATTTCAATAAGACTGTTCTTTACTCAAGTATGATTGTTTCATTTCTTAATTCAAAAACCACTGTTTACATAATACATTTAAGTTTTATAAAGGCATTTAAAGTACTTGTGTTAGAGAAACAAAACCAGTAAAGCTTATGTATATAGAGAAATTTATCTTAGGAAAATGGCTCACACACTTATAGAAGCTGGCAAATCCAAAGTTTCTGGATCAAACGTCAGCTGGAGGCTTTTCCCAACTCTTGCAGCCACAGGGGCTGAGGAGCTCAAGGCTGGCAGGTAGTTCACTGGCTGTTGATTCCAATGAATGATGAATCCAAGATCCCCAGGCTGAATAGTGGATTGTTCACTCACAGACAGTTGTAGGCAGCACAACAGAATCCTGATCCACAGAAGAATGTCTCTTTTCCCAGGATGTCCATAGATATACTGGAAGAAGGCCACACCCCTAGGGAAATGCCCTTTCAACAGATTGCCTGCTCAAAACATAATCATCTGATCCCTTCATGGGAATAACCACATCACAACAGCCTAAATCACACAGAATTGTGGTCCAGCCAAGTTGACACACAGCTCCAACTATCACAGTACTTAATGTTCTTGTGTCAAATTTTTATCCTATCTCTTCCTATGTAGTTCATCTTCCCATATAATCTATACCAGTGTGTGTCAAATTTTTTTGCTTGAGCATTTTGTTAGGCTGAGTTCTCTAGAGAAGCAAAACCAGTAAAGCTTATACATACATATATATAGAGAGAAATTTATCTTAGGAAAATGGCTCACACACTTACAGAAGCTGACAAGTCCCAAGTTCTTAGATCAAAGGTCAAGATGGAGGCTTTTTCTGACTCATGCAGCAGCAGGGGCTGATGAGCTCAAGGTTGTCAGGCAGTATATCATCTGGTGACTCCAACTAATGACGAATCCAAGATCTCTAGACCAAATGGTAGATTGTGTGCTCACAGACAGTTGTAGGCAGCACAACAGGATTCCAATCCACAGAAGAGTGTCTCTTTTCCCAGGATGTCCATAAATATATTGGAAACAAGCCACACCCATAGGGAAACTCCCTTTGAAAGGATTGGCTGCTCAAAATATATACATCTGATCCCATCATGGGAATAACCCACATCACAACTGCTTAAACCACACAGAATTGTGGTACAGCCAAATTGACACACAACTCCAACTATCACAAGCATCTGCTCAAGAAATTTGTGCAACAGTGTAATTCCTTGCACATTTTAAATTAATACCTAAGTCTTTTTTTATTATAGTACAACTAGTCACAAACATCTAATTTGCAGTATGTTTCAAACATCAGCAAGTTAAAATAAAATTGTTACATCACATTTCAAAGCATGTCCAATGGAATCTAAATGATACACCAACTGGATAAATCACTATCATCCTTTTGCAAAATATGAACTTAGTTCCTTAAGTAGCTAATAATTTTGCATGTATTAAAGGATAATTTTCAACCAAGAGCCAAATCATTACCCTATGCAGATATAAAATGAAAACATGTTAAAGATTTTACTTAATTTATTATTAAATATAGAACTGGCATAGGAGCTCTGGTAGCATAGTGCCTAAGGCACTTGACTGGTAACCAGAAGGCTGGTGGTTCAAACCCACCAGCCACTCCTTGGAAGGAAGTTTGAACAATCTACTTCCATAGTGATACTGCCTCGGAAGGCCAAGGAGGGGTCGCTATGAGTTGGGTCCCACTCGATGTCACATAACAACAACAACAACAACAACATAGAACTGGCATATGCAAATTGGATTAAAAAGAAGAATAAAAGATGCACAAATTTATCTTGCTGAAGATAATGCAAAAAGGGTTTCAGCATTATATTGACAGAGAACTTCCAGAAATGCAAGTTGGATTCAGAAGAGGATGTGGAATGAGGGCTATCATTGCTAATGTCAGATGGATTCTGGATGAAAACAAAGAATACCAGAAAGATGTTTACTTGTGTTTTATTGATTATGCAAAAACATTTGATTATGTGAATCATAACAAAGTATGGATAACACTTAGAAGAATGGGAATTCCAGAACACTTAATTGTATTCATGAGGAAACTGTACATAGAGAAAGAGGCTGGCATTCAAACAGAACAAGGGGATAATACATGGTTTAAAATCAGTAAGGCAGTGTGTCAGGGTTGTATCCTTTCTCCATAGTCATTTAATCTGTATGCTGACCAAATAATCTGAGAAGCTGGACTATAAGGCATCAGGATTGGAGGAAGACTCATTAACAGCCTGTGGTATGCCAACAACCGAACTTTGCTTGATGAAAGTGAAGATGACTTGAAGCACTTATTGATGAAGACTAAAGACTACAGTCTGCAGTATGGATTATATTGCAACCTAAAGAAAATGAGCTCTGGTAGCATAGTGGCTAAAGCACTTGACTACTAACCAGAAGGCTGGCGGTTCAAACCCACTAGCCCCTCCTCGGAAGGAAGGTTGGGCAATCCTACTTCCATAGTGATACTGCCTCGGAAACCCAAGGTGGGGGTCGCTATGAGTCGGGGCTGACTCGACAGCACATAACAACAACAACAACAACAAAGAAAATGAAAATCCTCACAACTAGACCAATAAGCAGCATCACGACAAATGGAGAAAATATTGAAGTCGTCAAAGATTTCATATTACTTGGTTCCACAATCAACACCAATGGAAGTAGCAGTCAAGAAATCAGATGATATATTGCACTGGGCAAATCTGCTTCAAAAGACCTCTTTCAAATGCTGAAGAGCAAAGATATCTCTTTGAAAACTAAGGTATACATAACCCAAGCCATGGTATTTTCAATCACCTCATATGCCTGTGAAAGCTGGACAATGAATAAGGAAGACTGAAGAAGAATTGATGCTTTTCAGTTGTGGTGTTGGTGAAGAATACTGAAAGTACTGTGCACTGGTAAAAGAACTAACAAATCTAGAAGAAGTGCAGCCAGAATGCTCTTTAGAAGCAAGAAAGGTCAGACTTTGTCCCACCTACTTTGGTCACGTTGTCAGAAGGGACCATTCCCTGGAGAAGGATATCATGCTTGGCAAAGTAGAGGGTCAGCAAAAAAGGGAAAGGCCACCCACAAAATGGATTGACACCGTGGCTGCAACAATAAGCTCAGATATAGCAAGGATTGTGAGGCTGGCACAGGACGGGTCAGTGTTTCGTTCTGTTGTGTGTAGGGTCAGTATGAGCCAGAGCCAAGTGAACAGCACCTAACAACAAGAACAAATGAATGTTGAAATTAATTTATGATTGGCCCAAATTGTCTTTTTTCTATGGTTACAGGGAACAACAATAAATGAAACATCCACTCAGCAGAGTTTATTTATGTCTGCAAAGATTTTTTTTTTACATCTAGTATCTAAAATTTACCATTGTAAAATAGCTTCAAAGCAGGATATATAAGAAAATTAGAAGGATGCATTGTAAACAATGCTGGTTTTCCACTGGAAACACCTACTATCATTTTTGGATATTTCATATTTTCTTACACATGATTTCCTTTTCTTCCTGAACTCATATTCCACTCTTCGTATATCATAAACTTCTGACTTACTACATTGTTTTATATTTGATTTATTGGTTAAGCCTAAAAAGTTATTTAAGGAGTCCTATTGGTGCCACTCCTCGGAAGGAAGGTTGGGCAATCCTACTTCCGTAGTGATACTGCCTCGGAAACCCAAGGAGGGGTCGCTATGAGTCGGGGCCGACTCGACGGCACATGACAACAACATTGGTGCAATAAGGTGGTCTGAAAAGTCCGGTAGGATAGTTCTACTCTGTCACAAGGGTTGTTATGCATTGGAACTAATTTGACAGCACCTAATACCAACAAAACAATTACTTGAATATGAATGAGTACATGCATTGAAAAAAATTAATTTCCTATTACTACATGACTCTAAGTGTTAATATATTGTTTTTTTCTGGTTTGAAATATCATTCCAATTCTTAGTGCTAAGAAGTGATCAAAGCAGCTAATCATATAGATTTTAATAAATTAATATTATACTTAAAATTATTTTGAAATGAATCTCAGAATAAGATATATGGAGTTCTTTCCCATATTTCTTTATATACTCATGGATGATGTCACCTTTTGCTGGAAAGACACCGAACTCAAGATCAGTCATATTCATTTTTTTTTAAAAAAAAGACTAAAGTCTAACAGATTTTGATCATACAAGATGAAGTAATTTTGTTATAACAGAGTCACTAAACAATGGTGAGATGTTTGACAAATTCACATAGCTATCTATTCCTCAAAATTAATTTTAAAAATCCATCATATATCTTTTCCATTAGATCCTCCTTCAATTTTGTTGAAAGGATAGAATTAAAAACTATGTGGCTTATAAAATCCCCAGAAGGAAGGGTGGGCAATCTACTTCTGTAGTGATACCGCCTCCGAAACCGAAGGAGAGGTCGCTATGAGTCCAATACGACTCCATGGCAGTGAGGGTTTTTTTTTTTCTTTTTTGGCTTATAAAAGTTGGATACTAATGGATTAATTTATATTAAATCACTGTGATATTTGTAATTGTCCCTTTTTGTAGTGTCACAGAGGTGTTAAAACTTAAGAGCAATAAATCACACAAAGATTTCAGTACATGCTATCCTCTTTTTAAACTAAGTTAAAGATAACTGGGAAAGAAGAGACATAAACAAAGAATTAGCTCAAGGCTTTGACTACAGATAATTTCTTATGCTTTTTTTTTTTTTTTTTTTTAATGTATATGGAAGATGAGGGTGCTGCGGTGAAGGCATTAGGCTGTTAACCAACACTTTGGCAGTTTGAACCCAGAAGTTGCTCCACAGAAGAAAGATGAGATAGTATGCTTCCGTAAAGATTTACAGACTTGGAAAACTTTGAGAGGTCTCGGAGTCAGAATCGACTTGATGGCAGTGAGTTTGATTTGTTTTACTTTTATTATGTGGAAGGTGAAGATCTAGGAACTTATTTCCTCAATGTAATGTTTCAGAAAGTTTGACCAAAGAGCCAGCAGCATTAACTAAGAACATGGTAGAAATGCAAATTCTCAGGCTTGACCTTTATGTACTGATGCAGAAACTCTGGTCATAGACTCAGACATCTGTCTTAATAAGCCCTGCAAGTGATTCTGATGCACAGTAAAGTTTGAGAGTCACCACCTGTAAACCATCTAGCCTCTGCTACCCTGAAAAGTCTTCTACGGTACATATGTCCCAGTGTGAGGACCACTGTTTGCTGGATACAACGAATCATTTAACTTTTATTTTATGTTTGAATACCATTATGTTTTCTTCTAGCAACTTCTCAAAATTTGAATGTCATATTTTATGGAAGACTTTTTATAATTTATTTACAAATAATCATAATTATTTATATACATGTGTTGTTGTCAGATGCCATTGAATGTGGATCATAATACATATTTGGTTAATACTTGTTTGCATTATCTTTTATTGTCTTTTTGGTTTTCTTTTAGTATTAGACAGATGCATGATTATTGAATTAATTTAAAAATTAAAAGTTAGCAACTGACAAAAATATCCATTTGACTGAGTAGGTAAATTTTTGTAGAAAAAAGTGAATGCAAAGAGCACAGTCTTAGGTGACATATATATGTACATACACATATATGCACATATGTACATACACACACACACACATACACACATAAATGCACTGAGATAGCAGCAGAAGAGCCAACAGAACTAAGCAACCACTCAAGACTGAGTGGCAGGTTTGCTGGTCCATAAAGTGAGAAAGCAGAGAATCTTCAGGCAGGAGATCTGCCAAAGGAATGGGGTGCACCTATCAGGACAGTTATAACAAAAAAAAAAGAAACGTAATGCACTGCCATTGAGTCAGATCTGACTCATAATGCCCCTCCCTGGGTTCCCAAGGCAGTATCACTATGGAAGTAGATTGCCCAACCTTCCTCTGAGAAGTGGCTGGTGGGCTTGAACTGCAAGCCTTCTGGTTAGCAAACAAATACCTTAGACACTATGCCAGCAGAGCTCTACTATATACCAGGTCATTCTTATAGCACATACAAATATGGCTGTAGAAATATCATCTGTATACATGGTCATGGACACACTGCCCCGTCTTGGCATACCAGATAATTCAGCCTGTCCACCCATCTATCCACCCATAGATAAATGCTTGCCCTCACTGACAACACAGTATTGCACATACAAAAGAGTTCATCTGTGTTGTCTGTACCTCTCATATACCTTTCTATGTCTTCCTTTTCCTCAATGCCAATGTGTTGATCACTCACTTCTGGTACATTGCCCTTCCCTTCACCAAAATTAATACTTGTCTCTACCTATCTAACAGTGTCCGCTCCCCTCCTCTTCCATCCCTGGCAACAAACAAAGCTTCCTTCCATATATAAACCTTTCCTTGACTTTTTACAGCAGTGAACTAATACAATATTTGTCCTTCTGTAATTGACTTATTTCACTCAGCATAATGTCCTCCAAATTCATTCATATTATATGGTATTTCACAGATTATACATTATTCTTTAGTGTTGCATAGTATTCCATTGTGTATATGAACCATAGTTTGGTTATTCATTCTTCTGCTGATGGGCACATAGGTTGTTTCCATCTCTTTTCTATTGTAAATAGTGATGTGATGAGCATGGGTGTGCATATATCTGTTCTTGTCCTGGGTGTCACTTTTTTACCTAGTAATGATATTGCTGGATTAAATAGTATTTCTAATTCCAACTTTTTAAGGAATTTCCATACTGATTTCCACATGGTTGCATCATATTACATTCTCACCAGTAATGTTTAAGAGTCTCAATTTCTCTATATCCTCATCAGCATTTGTTATTTTCTTCCTTGTTGAAATTCGCTATTAGTGCTGGTGTGAGATGGTTTCTCATAATTGTTTTGATTTATATCTCTCTAATGGCTAATGATCATGAACAATTCTTCATGTGTTTGTTGGCCACCTGAATATTCTCTTTGGTGAAGTGTCCTCTATTCCTGTCTTCTGCCTATTTTTTAATTGTATTGTTTGTCTTTTTGTGATTGAGGTGTTGGAGTTTTCTATAGATTTTAGAGATAAATCCCTTGTCAGGTATGTCATTGCTGAATATGTTTTCCCAATCTGTAGATTCTCTTCAAAGAGACATCTTTGCTCTTCAGCACTTTAAAGAGGTCTTTTTCAGCAGATTTGCCCAATGCAATATGTCATCTGATGTCTTGACTGCTGCTTTCGTGGTGTTGACTGAGGAATCAAATAATATGAAATCATTGACAACTTCAATATTTTCTCTGTTTATCTTAATGCTGCTTATTGCTCCAGTTGTGAGGATTTTTGTTTTCTTTATGATGACATGTAATCCATATTGCAGACTGTAGTCTTTAATCTTCATCAGTAAGTACTTCAAGTCATTTTTACTTTCAGCAAACAAGGCTGTGTTGTCTGCATTTCCCAGGTAGTTAGTGAGTCTTTCTCCAATCTTGATGCTGTGTTCTTCATATAATCCAGTCTTGGATTATTTGCTAAAGGTACAGATTGAATAAGTAACTTAAAAGGATACAACCCTGATGCACTCCCTTCCTGATTTTAACTTAGGCAGAACCCCCTCATTCTGTTCAAATGACAGCCTTCTGGTCTATGTACAAGTTCCTCATGAGCACAATTAAGTATTCTGTAATTTCATTCTTCTCAATGCTATCCATGATTTTTTTATGATCCACACAGTCTAATGCTTTTGCATAGTCAATGAAACACAAGTAAACATCTTTCCAGTATTCTTTGTTTTTAGCCAAGATCCACCTGACATGAGCAATGATACCCTATTATGACTCTTTGGTCAGAATCTGACAAAAAAAAGATTCATAGACTGTAAAAGCTATTATATATATAACAAATCTGAAACTTTCAATGTCCTTAAATTTTGAGCCATTATGAAATTAAGACTCATAGGTAATGCAGGGTTTTTTCTTGTTTCATTTTATTACCCAGGACAATGAATCACACTGGATAATCAAACAATTTTGTATAAACAGCAAAACAATGTTAAAAGAACAAGCTATTCATCCCTTTTTATAGCCTTGAAAGGTTTTTTTTTTTTTTTTTTTAATTATGTAAGAAGTTATTGTTGTTATGTGCTGTGGAGTTGGACCTGACTCATAGCGACCTCTCCTTGGGTTTCTGACGTGGTATCACTATGGAAGTAGATTGCAGAACCTTCCTTCCCAGGAGTGGCTGGTGGATTTGAACCACCAGCACTCTGATTAGCAGTCAAGTGCGTTAGACACTGTGCTCCTTGCAAAGTTAAATCCAATAATTTAATTCTTCTTAAAAAAATTAATCTATATCTTGAGAAAAAAGGGTTATAGCAATATAAACTATAATTAAGTGTATCAATTTTAATACAAAAAAGAGTCCTGGTGGTGCATTGGTTAAGCATTTGGCTGCTAACTGAAAAGTTGGCAATTTGAACCCATAAAACTCCACAGGAAACAAAAGCAACAGTGTGCTTCTATAAAGATTTACAGACTTGAAAACACTGTGGGGCATTTCAACTCTGACCTTTAAGATTACCATGAGTAGGAATCAACTCAATGGAAATGAATGAGTGATAAGTGCACTGATGCTAATATATGCTATTAATTTTATTTTTGCAAGCCTGACACTATTAACAGGAATGTTTAAATACAACAAACTCAAAATTATTTTCCAATTTCACTTCTGTTTTGAAGAACAGTTTCAATTTTCCACAGTCTGATAGATTTGATTGTTCAGATCACTTATCATATTCCCCCTGTGTTTATCAGTTTGCTAAACTAATATACAAAGTGTTGTTAATATCCCTCTTCTTATTTTCCTGCCAACTGCCCATGAAGAGCATCAGTCAAGTAACTCCTATATGAAGGATTTATCACTGCTGCAGTGACTTGTAATTGAGGGCATGTGGTTTTGGTGAATTTATATATTTAAGTTACACTAACTAAAGGCCACAGAATAAGAGATTAATATTTTAGAACATCTAACATAATAACTTGCCTAGCCGTTATCAAAATGAAGTATATAATCTTAAGAAATAAATTTTCTTGTACCATGTATTTCTTAGGAACAAGAAAAGGTAAACAAAATCATGGTTTTGTTATTCAAGCAAACAAGGTTAATTCTTCTTTTTTTCCTCCATAAGCTTTGCACAGAAAGAGTACATTAGGTAAAAACACTTGTCAGAATTTCTGGTGAGACTTCAACTTAATAAAGGGAAAATTTGACATCTAGTAATCAAAGGAAACATCAGTCTGGATCTTATTAAGAATCATCAAATCCTGTATTTTGGGGTCCTTCCATCAGGATGAGATGAAAAGGAGTGAAATAAATAAGCACTACAAAACCACCGTTTACATTGATCCTAGATTTGTTGTAATAGATTTATAAAATGTTGTGTAAGAATGTGAGTTCTTTAGAACATTCCTCTTCATAATACTCTTGATGAGCTAGTCCATTTGTGTCTCTCATTCTTCCAGCAATATTTCTGCTGTTGTTGTTGTTAGCTGCTATTTAATCAGCCCTGACTCATGGTCACCCCAAGTTCAACAGGACATATCACTACTCACTCCTGTGCCATTACCATGATTGGTTGCAGATCAGACCCCTGCAACCCATAGGGTTTTCATTGGCTGAATTTTGGAAGTAGATCACCAGGCTTTTCTCCCTCCCCTTACAATAATCTTGTATTATTCTCCATTATTGAGATTTATTTGGATGAAAACGTAATGAATCACTTACTTAATAGTTAATCAATTTTTGTAAGCAGTTTTCACTCTATGTAGGTGTTCATAGATGCAACATCTTCCCCCTTGTTCCTTTCATCTATGTATCTATCTGTCATCTATGTAACTACCTATCTACCCATCTACCTATCATGTATCCATTATGCATCTATCATCTATCTAATGTACATATTTAATTTGGTAATATCAGGGTTTGTGGATGTCATGAGTCCTCAGAGAGTAAAATTTCCCAAACTGAAACACAAGAAACTCAATTAATCCTAAGTATAGCAGCATATACATTTCAGGGTTCTACAGTTTTCAACTTTAAAGAAACTTGGATTTTATGTTCACACTGGAGCTATACTAGCCACTGGCTTTTCAGCTTGTGTGTTTGTGTTTCACATAGTATTGCATTATGGGGAAAAGTGTGGAAAATTTCAATGCACTTCTAGTCTATCAAAATCAATTGAATATGATCAATGATCAATCATTAATGTTGTTGTACATGTTCCAGTAGGTAGAGACAATATTTTTGAAACTCAATATCATTTGACAAGAAGCCTGTGTATATAAAAACATGGCAAGTAATAGATTGATGGAAAAAAAAAATGTTGTTTTTCTTGATTAAGAATACCCACAGTTTTTCATGGAATACCCACAGGAAGCCCAGAAATATAATGGGAAAAGTATAAAATCTATTGAGTGCTTTACTGGCTCAGTTATTCAGTGAATGGCAGCAGATATAAATACTCCTCTTGGCCCTAGGGCTTCCTTAAAATATTCTCGTCTATATCAACTTAGATTGCAAAAATTGTGTCAGTGACTGTGTTAAGCTACCGCAGGCAGAGATTGAAAAATGGTGCAATAATATTCCAAGTAGTTGACCAAGATCATAGCTGTTAAGAGGGAGTGACAGGTGGTATAAGCATCCCCAGGCTCTGACTCACTGGATTCTAAATAGCACTTACTCTACTTAGACCAATAATCATAGGAGTCACACTGTACCAAACTTCTTTTATTTTCGATGTGTGGCTTCTATTAAGTATAAATAATCTTAAGAAATCAATAACGAAATAAAAATAATTAATTTGCACCATGACTGATGGACTTTAAACACAGTGCTAAAATGCAAAACTTTTGAGTTAACTATAATTTTTTAATGTTCCCATATACCTTGAAATTATGAACATAATGGATCTTATCACACTGTGATTTAATTACTTGTATTTGCAGGTAGGTATATGTGTCTCCTGAAGTGTGAGCTATTTGAGAGTACAGGATCATGTATTTCATTTTCTGTACCTTTTTAATTGAGCACAGCATATATACGATTCAAACCAACCAAGTTGATTTTGAATCATAGCAACCCTATAAGACAGGGTAGAACTGCCCCATAGAGGTTGCAAGACAGTAAATCTTCACAGAAACAAACTGTTGCATCTTTCTCCTGCAGGTGACCTTTTGGTTTCCAGACAAACTTTTTAACCACTGGACTTCCAGACCTCCTTATATTATCAAAAAAAAAAAAAAAAACTAACTTACTGCCATCGAGTTGAATCTGACTCATAGTGACCCCTATCGGGTTTCCAAAGATGTATATCTTTACAGCAGTAGATCACTCCATCTTCCTTCCATGGAGCAGCTGGGGGGTTTGAACTGATGACCTCTGGTTACCAGCCAAATACCTTATCCACTATGCCACCAGATCTCCTTCCCTATATTATAGATAGTATTTATTTATTGAGTAAAAAGAATGACTGGTTAAATTAACAAAGTCAATGAGAAACATAAGCATCTTTTCTGTACTTTCAGGAAGGAAAATGTCATGTAGATGGTCAATTGAAAAGAGGAAGACTCTTAACAAGATGAATTGCCACAGTGGCTGCAACAATATAATATAGCAATTATAGTGAAGATGGTGCAGACCCAGACAGTGTTCTGTTGTACATAGGGTAGCTATAACTCAGAATTTACTCTATGGCACATAACAACAACATGGTCTTGCCAAGGGATATTTCAGAACTCAGTGAGGTTTCAAATTCAATTTCTGAAGACATAACCCTGTTTTGACACGCCTACCAAGCCATAAACTGCTAGCACTGCACTTTTAAAGTGAATGAAGTGAGGGAAATTGACAGTGCATCTGTTTGGGAATGGGACTGGAGGTAATCTAACAAAAGAACATGTGTAGGAGAATTCTTTGGTTTTAATATATATATATTTTAAGATATAAAAATATTTATGGAAGTTTAAAGGAGAAAATTGTTGGAATTTAATATTCTTATTTGTAGTAAAACTAGTCCACTACAGTAAGTGGATTTAGTTAGATCTATGCAACTGCTAACCAGAAGGCTGGTGGTTCAAACCCACCAGCCACTCCTCGGAAGGAAGGTTGGGCAATCCTACCTCCGTAGTGATACTGCCTCGGAAACCCAAGGAGGGGTCACTATGAGTCGGGACTGACTCCATGGCAAATAACAACAACAACATGCAAATTTTAATATCCCTGTGGGATATAGGATATTTGACCATCGAGTCAAACCTGACTCATAGTGGCCCCTCCTTGGGTTTCCGAGGCAGTATGACTATGGAAGTACATTGCCCAACCTTCCTTCCGAGGAGTGGCTAGTGGGTTTGAACGACCAGCCTCCTGGTTAGCAGCCAAATGCCTTAGGCACTATGTTTTGCACTGGACTACTAGCTGAAAGTTTGGACATTTGAACCCATGTAGCAATATTGCTGAAGAAAGACCTGGTAATCTGCTTTTGTAAAGATTACAGCCAAGAAAAACCCTGCATGGCTCAGGTATACTCTGTTACACATGTGTTGTTGTTGTTATGTGCGGTCAAATCAGACCTGACTCATAGTGACCCCTCCTTGGGTTTCTGAGGCGGTATCACAATGAACGTAGATTGCCCAACCTTCCTTCTGAGGAGTGTCTGGTGGGTTACACATGTGGTTGCCATGAATTGGAAATGACTTGTCAGCAATGAGTTTGAGTTTTGGGTTTTATGAAGGTTATATCCAGAAATTCCTGTGAGTTGAACTACTATGATATGTTCATAGGAACTGAATATTACTCTCTTAGAAACAAATACCAATTTTCCTAGAAGTTTATGATTAAACACTTAACCAACTTCTCATCTAGTTCAACCTGAGACTAATCCTGCAGAGCTTGTGTTGTTCTGAAATCGATCATTTCAGTGCTGGGACTGAGGACAAGAGCTTTTAATCCTATCCTTCCTCTTCCTCAGCAGTCACTCACTGCTCTCTGCCTCCTTATATGAAAGCTTTTATGTGTATGCAACTGATTTACTTTTTGCTGTTGTTGTTGGTATTCACTGTAGGTTATGTGATTAATGGATGAGTCATCAAGATGATTCTGAGACATTTTGTCAATAACTGTGCTCCTCAAATGCTGTCTTTTCTATTTTTCAAAGCAGTTCAACTACTTCTTACTTCTTTTACTTTCAATGTTGAATTTTACCTGAGTTTTGTGCTTCTGAGAAACAGTGATGATTAAGAAATATACTCTCCCAGGCAATACCTTTTTTGTTTTCTGGGAAACAATTTAAGTGCAAAGAACCACCATTCCGCATATGACTTAGATAAGACTAACCTGGATGATCCCCTTTGTAACCTAGGAAAAAGTCAGATTCAGACCTTGTCTTATAAATGATTAATAATTGTACCTACTGTCAAGATGAAAAAAAATCCCGCTCAACTTATTAAAGCTTTTTTCTTTCCTTTTGGTCATCCTTGAGCACTGGAAAACATCATAATATCTCCTTAGCAGCTATTCCCAAGAATCAACTGACCTCAGGAAAATCATCAATTTATCAAACTTATAAAAGAAAATTTCTTCAGACTAACCTTTGAAATGCTTGCTGATGTTATGGCCAAAACATTCTCCCTATTGCAATCATCATCCTCCCTCTTAATCCAATCGTCCTCCACTCCATATTACAATAATCTTTTGAAATGAAATCTTTCCTTATCTAAATCTGGATATGTTTTTATTTGACAGCACATAAATATTTTGTATAGAAAATGAGCTGTATGAAGAAAGTATGCACAGTAAGTGTGGGAACTATACACATGAGTGCCTAGGGTATACATTAATGAGATATTTTGATTATAGTTTTCTGAAAAGTAGGAATAGATTAGCTTGGCAAATAATGAGGCATTGTAAATACAGTAGTTGGTGTGTGGACAGAGGAGAGGGAAAAGAGAATAGGATCATCACATTTATGTTTTTCAAATTACACCATGATGTTTACTATTCTCCACCACTCCTCCAGATTTTTCTATGTACTCCTAAAACCAGATAATTGGTTTGTCTTATTTAAAATTTTCCCCAATCTTTTTTAATATAGCTTTGCCCTTGACAATCACTGTTTTGGGTTGTTGGGCTGAAGGAAGGAGGAAAAAAAGACACCTCAGCTCAAGGTTGTAGGACCTGGACTTCTGGTTCTGTCCTTGATAACAAACTTGGTGAGAGCATGGAATAATTGAAAGAGGAACATGGAACAATGACTAAAGGAAATATTATCTCTAGAACTTATTTGTTCATAAGCATAGGTATATCTGTTAAGATTATGATAAAACTTCTATCATCAAACATCATTTGTGAAAACCTGAGATGATAAATCTCTTTGAAACCCTCTAACATAATGCTCTTTAGAAGTGAAAAGTATTAATTTATTATTTCAAAAGGAAGCTCAGTAGGTATTAAAATATTATTTCAAATAAAAATGTGTTTTTCATTAAATACTCACAGTTTTATTATTTAAATAAGTTTAACATAATCTTTTTAGTCAATACATAACCAATTTTTAATTTTTCTATGTATTTCCACATAATCTGTTGACATTAAAATTTATTTAATTTAAAAAGTAGACAATGATTTATGCAGAACAGTGCATGTCTTGCATTAAAGTGTGAAAAATTCTTTTTAATCATTTGACAAAAGAATTATTTAACATTTTCAAATAGTTTTTAAAGATTTATGAGTAGATTACAATGAAACAATGAATGAATTTTCCTATCAAGCATATATAATCCATAAACATTGACTAAAGGCAGTGGAAGTAACAAAAGATAAGAAATAATTTGTACTGGAATGTTACTTTTAAAAGAATAATTTTCATCAAAGAAACACTGAAATACAAACACTTTGCACACACACAAAAAAAACACTTAAATAATTGTAGAGATGCCTACAAAATTATAAGGTCACTTCCTAACATTTTCTCTGATAACTATGTCACCACTAATATACTTGGATTTATTTGTAGAGTTCTCAGATTGTTTGGTACTCATTTCTACTTTTCAGATTACAACATTACACACCATGGTGTTTCTGAAAGGAAGAAAAAGCAATTGATTCATAGGGAAACAATAATATTGGCACACTCTACTCTCCAAATTTCTGATTAACTGACTGGACAAATGGGAACAAAATATTAATTTATTTGATATGTCAATGACTACATAATATTTTTATTCCCATTATCATTAACCATATCTTCATTTAACTGTTTATCTCCTGTTATACCCATTGATAAATTCAACTGTCAACAAATCACACTCCATAATATGATTCTCGAAGTCTATTTCCGATGACATCTTCAATTTTTAGCTAAACTCAATATTTGCAACTCCAAAAGAATCACATTCTACAAAATAAAATTTCCATGCACTATGGAAATTTGACTCTTCAAGTATAATAAGTAGGAAGTAATATACATTACTAAGGGATCACTATGAGTCGAGTCCAACTTGACAGCACATAACAACAACAAAAAAAACATAAAAATAATTGACTAATGGAAAGAATATATGTGATTCATAACTGAAAGATTCAGAGATAGTTCTTTACGTAAGTCTTGATCCAGGAGCTCAAATGATACCATTAATGACCATGTTTTCACTTTTTCTTGAATTTAACAACTACATTACCAACTCCTTATATTGAACTCTTCATGGTGGCCTATGCAATTCCTTCAAGCACTCCATTTTCATACCATCCACGTGGTTGAAAAACATCTTCTAGTAGTTATTGTGGAAGAGAGAGGGTGTTTCTCTTTTTCTCAAAGTTTCTGTGAGTATTTATTATCTTCTCATTTTCTATGACTGGAAATGGAACAAGGTAGTACTCTAGCCAGGACGACAATGATAATCAAGGAACACCCATACATGTGTGAAAGAAGTCAATTCCACTGGATCCTTTTGTCTAATGGTGAGGTAGGAGTATTGTTTCTCAAAGGAAAACATGGTAATAGTAAACAGGAAAATGTACTACAGTGAATTACTTTGTATGGCTTTTCTAGCCATAGTCTTTGTAACTCCCACAAGATTATGGGATGGGACCATGCAAATAAGGTGTGTAGAACTCTGATCTTGGGATTTGTTAGTTTTGTCACTCTGCCAGGTTTAAAATGAGCACTCTTAGAGGCAGAGAGGGGCTCTCACTTCCATCAAGAAAGAAGACCAGGAAGTGGAGTGAGTCCTTGGACCCAATATCCATGCACTAGACCTCCTTGGCAGAAACACCTGGCAAAGAGAGATGCCCTGTCAGAGAGAGGTGCCCAAGAAGAGAGAAACACCCCAAGAAATAGACCCCCTTCCAGAGAGAGACACCGAGCAGAAAGAGACTATTGCAATGGAACCAAGAGGCACGAGACAGAGCGGACAGCTTACCTGGCTCACAGAGTGAGAAGGTCAAGGGCCCTTGGTCAGGAGTCTTGCTGACAACGTGGGGTGCATCTAGGTAGGATTGCCCAACCTTCCTTCCGAGGAGTGGCTGGGGGTTTGAACCTCCAACCTTCTGGTTAGCAGTCAAGTGCCTTAGTCACTATGCTACCAGAGCTCCTTAAACAAGCTGCCATTGAGTCAGATCCGATTCATAGCCCCTCCTTGGGTTTCTGAGGCAGTAAATCTACTCAGCTATCATATTTTCCTCATTTATTCATTCTTTTGTTCTCCTTCTAATTTGTATTTCTCTCCAAAACCTCTTAATTCATCTTTTCCTCCATTCTGATACAAAATTTGCTGTGTTCTTTCTTTCACCAAGAATATAAAAGCATTTAGAAGACAACAATCATAAGCTTACAAGACCATCTTTAGAATACAAAGTAGCTCTGGTAGTGTATTGGTTAAAGCAATCAGCTGCTAGCCAAAACATTAGTGGTTTGAATCCCACCCGCTGCTCTGTGGGAGAAAGATGAGACAGTCTGCTTCTACAAAGGTTTACAGCCTTGGAAACACTTGGGGAAGTTCTTTGACTTACAAGATCACTTGATATTGTTAGGTGCCATCAAGTTAGCTCTGATTCATAGTAATCCTATATACAGCAGAAGGAAACACTGCTCAATCTTGTGCCATCCTCAGAAAATACTGCCTATGCTTGAGCCCATCGTTGCAACCACTGTGTCAATCCATTACTTTAAGGATCTTCTCGTTTCTTGCTGAGCCTCCACTTTACTAAGCATGATATTCTACTGCAGGAAAGGGTCCCTTCTGAAAATATGACCAAAATAGGTGAGACAAAATCTGGCTATTGTCACTTTTAAGGAACATTCCAGCTGCATTTTGTATTAGAGCTTAAATTCTGAAAAAATTGTTTTGCGGAAAGCTGTGATCTACAGTGGGAGTTCTGTATGATAATAGGCCCTCAAATACCCTGAAAGAGCTCTTGGATTCCATCTTGAAAACAAATTCCTAGAAAGCAAATCTTAGAAAGAAAATTACAAGTCATTTCCTCCCCCTCTTTTTCCCCCCTCACATTCCTTGCTTAAGGTCTTCTCTGTTTTATCATATAACCAAACCAAACCAAACTCACTGCTGTGGTGTCAGATTTGACTCATAGCAACCCCGTTTTGGGTTTCCGAGGTGGGATCACTATGGAAGTAGATTGGCCAACCTTCCTTCCAAGGAGACGCTGGTGGCTTTGAACTGCCAGCCACCCCTTCTGCCTGATAATCAGCCTCAGGGGCCTTGTTATTACTTCTGGCTGCTTGGAATCAGGTGCCTCAGTATCAACCCCTAGCTCTGGGAAGCCTCTCTTTGGATGTTTACCTCATGGTATATAAACAAAAGGGAAAAGGGAAGGGGAAGTGAGGACTTGGAACCAGACCAGCCAACCACCACTATACACAGTGCTGTTTTTTTTTTCTATAAGCTCCCCTGAATAAATTTTCACGTCTCTGAGAGTGGCTCCAGGTTAATTTTTTGGTCTCTCTGCACAAACTTATCTGGAAGCTTTTGCTTCACTGAGGATAGACCCTAACAAGCTCTAACTCTATTTTGAAGCTTGACATGAGTTTCAGATGACATTTGAGTTCTTTCTGATGCTTAAACCAATATTGTGGCTATGCATAGATAAGTTCCAGGGCACATCTAAGGAGGGGCAATTTGCCTTCAGGAAAAAGAGTGATTCAAAGTAGATTATGCTCACACAAAGAACTAGGAAACTTGCCTGAGTGTGTCCTTATCTAATTCAAATTAAGATTGGACTCCTGGTATTACCTCCTAGCCACCATGCAGGTATGACTCAGGTCACATGGTCATGAATCATATCAACGAGCACATACACAAAACTCAATGCAGTGGCATCGGGTACTACTTATAGCAACCCCTCCTTGGGTTTCTGAGGCAGTATCAATACAGAAGTGGTTGTCCAGTCTTCCTTCCAAGAAGTAGCTGATGAGTTTGAACCACCAGGCTTCTGGTTAGCAGTCAATTGCCTTAGGCACTACGCCAACAGAGCAACTACCACATAGCCCAGGAGTACAGACCCAGAACCAACCCTGTAACCCTTTTTATCTTTAATCATGTATGTATCCCAATCATGGTCTCCCGCCCCCCTTTCATAGTCCCACAAACAGTGGTGAATCAGCCTACCACCAATCATGATTTTGTGATGATTTCCTTTGTTTTCAATCATACATAATTAGTCCCATGGCCACGACTCATTGAACTGTGTAAATGCTGATAGTTTCCCTCATCCTAGATGATTGTTTTTGTTTTCTATTTGCCTTGTATAAGCCTTAACATTTGCCTCCTTTTGTTGATGAGACAAGACTCAAAATGGGATGATACACCTGCAAACACCCACTAATAATCTGAAATTAACCAAAAACCAAACTCATTGCTGTAGAGTCAATTCAACTCATAGCAACCCCTCTTTGTGTTTCTGAGTCGGTATCTCTGCATCTTCCTTCCAAAAATCTGAAATTGGAGATTGTCAAAATTGAAATGGAGCATGTAAAGATAGATATCCTAGGTTTTGTGAGCTGAAATGGGCTGGTTCTGGCCATTGTGAATCAGATGATCATATGATTATATGATCTACTATGTCAGGAATGACAAATTGAAGAGGAATAGCATAGCATTCATTGTGACAAAGAATGTTTCAAGATCTACTGAAGTTCAATGCTGTCAGTAATAGGATAATATCCACACACCTATAAGGAAGACCAGTTAATATTACTACTATTCACACTGATGGACCAACCAGTAAAGCCAAAGATGAAGAAATTGAAGATATTTACCAACTCCTGCAGTCTGAAATTCACCAAATATGCAATCGAGATATGTTAATTACACCTGTGATTGGAATGCAAAAGTTGGAAAGAAAGAAGAATGACCAGCAGTTGAAAAATATAGCCCTGGGGATAGAAATGACACTGGAGATTGAATGGTAAAATTTTGCAAGACCAAGACCTATTCATTGCAAATAGCTTTTGACAACATAAATGGCACCAATATGGATAGAAATGACACTGGAGATTGAATGATAAAATTTTGCAAGACCAAGACCTATTCATTGCAAATACATTTTGACAACATAAATGGCACCGATATGTACGGATCTCACCAAATGGATTACGCAGGAATCTAACAGACTGTATCTATGGAAAGAGGCAATGAGAACCTCAATATCTTCACCAAAAACAAGACCAGGAGCTGACTATGGAACAGAACATCAATTGCTCATATGCAAGTTCAAGTTGAAGCTGAAGACAATTAAAACAAGTCCACAAGAGCCAAAGTATGACCTTGATCATATGTCACCTGAATTGGGAGACCATGTGAAATATAGATTTGATACACTGAATACTAATGACTGAAAAACAAAGGAATTGTGAGATGAAATCAAGAACATCACCCACAAGAAAGTAAAAAGTCATTGAAAAGACAGGAAAGAAAGAAAAGACCAAAGTCAGAAGAGACTCTGAAACTTGCTTTTGAATGGGGAGTATCTAAAGAATATCAAAGAAATGAGAAGACAGAAGAGCTGAACAGAAGCTTTCAAAGGACAGCTCAAGAAGACAGTCAATTATTATAATGAAATGTGCAAATAACTGGAGTTAGAAAACTAGAAGGGAAAACCCTCTCGATATTTCTCAAGCTAAAAGAATTGAAGAAAAAAAATCAAGCCTCAATTGGCAATATTGAAAGATTCTATGGGCAAGCCCCCTAGAGCCAGGAAAGGGAGGGAGCAGGAAACGCCAGGGACCTTAGGAATAGCAGTATATCCAGGTAAAAAGAGGCAGGAGGCAAGGCTAAGCCCCCTAGAGCTCCCTAGAGCCAGGAAAGGGAGGGAGAAGGAGAGGCCAGGGAAATCAGGAGTGGCAGGATATCTAGGTAAAAAGAGGCAGGGGTGGGGAGAAGCCTGGGCCCCAAGCCTCCTAGAGCCAGGAAAGGGAGGGAGCACCCAGGGACCACAAAGTGGTAGGTTACAGGTTGGAATTAGGTAAGGGAGAGGGCTGAGGTTTCCAACAGCTAAGAGAGACAAACTTGTCTGTCAGTTTGTTATCCTGTGGGGCTTCTACATTGCTGTGAGGCTTGAGGCCATGCCACTGGTGTTTCAGACGTCAGCAGAGTTGCCCATATTGCACAGGTTTCAACACAACTTACAGACTAAGACAGACTAGGAAGAAGAAGGTAGTCATCCACTTCTCAAAAATTGGCCAGGGCAAACCTTATGAATAGCAGAGAACCACTGTCTGATACATTACTGGGCAACTTTATGAATAGCTTGGAAACATTGTCCAACACAGTGCAGGAAGATAAGCCCCTTGGATTGGAAGGCACTCAAAATAAGACTGGGAAAGAGCTGCTTCAGCAGAGTAGAACCAACCTTAATGATATGGAAAGTCCTTCAGGACCTCCATGTGCTGACGCGGCACAACTCAAATTGAGGAGAAAGAGTTGCAAACATCCATTAATAATCACAACATGGAATGTACAAAGTATGAATCTAGGAAAATTGGAAGTTGTTAAAAATGAAATGGAACACATAAAGATTGATATCCTAGGCATTGATGAGCTGAAATGGACCAGTTTTGACCATTTTGAATCAGACAATCATATGATCTACTATGCCAGGAATGACAAATTGAAGAGGAATGGCGTGGCATTCATTATCACAAAGGACGTTTCAAGATCTGGCCTGAAATACAATGCTGTCAGTGATAGGATAATATCCATACACCTGCAAGGAACACCCATTAATACTACTGTTATTCAAATTTATATGCCAACCACCAAAGCCAAAGATGAGGAAAGTGAAGATTTTTATCATCTTCTGCATTCTGAAATTGACTGAACATGCAATCAAGATGTGTTGCTTATCACTGGTGATTGGAATGCAAAAGTTGGAAAGAAAGAAGAAATACTGGTAGTTGGAAAATTTGGCCTTGGTGACAGAAATAACAACGGAGATTGCATGATAGAATTTTGCAAGACCAAAGACTTATTCATTGTAAAAATACCCTTTTTCAACAACACAAACAGTGGCTACACACATGGACTTCAGCAGATGGAGTACACAGGAATCAGAGTGACTACATCAGTGGCAAGATGAGATGGAAAAGCTCAATATCTTCAGCCAAAACAAGGCCAGGAGCTGATTGTGGAACAGCCCATAAACTGCTCATATGCAAGTTCAAGTTGAAGTTGAAAACAATTAAAATAAGTCCACGAAAGCCAAAATATGATGTTGAATATACCCCTCCTGAATTCGGAGACCATCTAAAGAATAGATTTGATGCATTGAACACCAATGAGTGAAAAATAGAAGAATTTGGGATGACATCAAGAGTATCATCCATGAAGAAACCAAGATGTCATTAAAAAGATGAGAAAGAAAGAAAAGAACAAAATGGATGTCAGAAGAGACTCTGAAACTTGCCTTGAGTGAAGAGTGTTGTTGTTATTGTTATGTGCCGTCAAGTCGGCCCCAACTCATAGTGACCACTCCTTGGGTTTCCGAGGCAGTATCACTACAGAAGTAGGATTGCCCGACCTTCCTTACTATGAGTGGCTGTGTGTTTGACCTACCAGCCTTCTGGTTAACAGGCAACTGCTTTAGACAATTTGCTTCCAGAGCTCCTGAGCGAAGAGTAGCTAAAGCAAATGGAAAACAAAATAATGAGAAAAGAGCTGAACAGAAGATTTCAGTTCAACTTAAGCAAACAAAGCCAATTATTATAAAGAACTGTGCAAAGACCAGGAGTTAGAAAATCACAAGGGAAGAACACGTTTGGCATTTCTCAAGCTGAAAGAACTGAGGAAAAAATTTAAGCCTCGAGTTGCAATGTTGAAAATTCTTTGGGTCAAATATTGAATGATGCAGGAAGCATCGAAAGAAGATGGAAAGAATACAGAGAGTCACTCTACAAAAAAGAACTGATCGATCGTCATCCATTTCAGGAGGTGGCATATTTTCAAGAACCAATGGTATTGAAGGAAGAAGTCGAAGCTGTACTGAACGAATTGGCAAAGAACAAAGCTCCAGAAATTGACGGAATACTCATTGAGATGCTTCAACAAATGGATGCCCTGTTGGAGGCACACATTTGGCTATGCCAAGAGATTTGGAAGACAGCTACCTGGCCAAATGACTGGAAGAGATCCATATTTGTGCCCATTCCAAAGAAAAGTGATCCCACAGAATGTAGAAATTGTCAAGCAATATCATTAATATTGCATGCAAGTAAAATCTTACTGAAGATAATTCAAAAATTGTTGCCACAGTATATTGACAGAGAGCCTCCAAATATGCAAGCTGGATTCAGAAGAGGACATGGAATGAGGGATGTCATTGCTGATGTCAGATGGATCTTGGCTCAAAGCAAAAAATACCAGAAAGATGTTTACCTGTATTTTATTGACTATGCAAAAGCAATTGATTGTGTGGAACATAAAAAAATTGTGGATAACTTTGAGAAGAATGGGAATTCTAGAGCACTTAATTGTCCTTATGAGGAACCTGTACCTAGACCAGGAGGCTGTCACTTGAACAGAAAAAGGGAAAACTGCATGGTTTAAAATCAAGAAGAGAGTGTGTCAGGGTTGTATCTTTTTACCACACTTATTCAATCTGTATGCTGAGCAAATAATCTGAGAAGCTGGACTATATGAAGAGGAACGTGGCATTAAGATTTGAGAAAGAATCATTAACAACCTGTGATACGCTGATGACACAACTTTGTTTGCTGAAAGTGAGGATGACTTGAAGTACTTATTGATGAAGATTGAAGAATACAGTCTGCAGTACGGATTACATCTCAATATAAAGAAAAAGAAATCCTCACAACTGGTCCTATAAGCAACATTATGATAATTGGAGAATAGTTTGAAATTGTCAAAGACTTCACATTGCTTGGTTCTACTATTGACACCAAGGGAAGCAGCAGTAAGGACATCAGATGAAGTATAGCACTGGGCAAACTGGCTGCAAATGACCTCTTTCAGGTGCTGAAGAGTAAAGATATCTCCTTTGAGAATTAAGGTGCACCTGACACAAGCCATGGTATTTTCAATCACCTCATATGCAAGTGAGAACTAAACAATGAATAAGGAAGACCAAAGAAGAAGTGATGCTTTTGAGCTGTGGTGTTGGCGAAGAACACTGAAAGTACCATGGACCATTAAAAGAACGAACAGGTCTGTCCTGGAGGAAGTGCAGCCAGAATGCTCCTTGGAAGTGAGAATGGCCAGACTTCATCTCACCTACTTTGATCATGTTGTCAGAAGGGACCATTCCCTGGAAAAGGATGTCATGCTTGGTAAGGTGGAGGGTCAACAAAAGAGGGGAAGGACCTTAATGAGAAGGATTGACATGGTGGCAGCAGCGATTGTCTCAAGTATAGCAAGAATCATGGAGCTGGATCAGTACCAGACAGTGTTTCATTCTGCTGTGCATAGGGTTGCTATGAGTCAGAGATGACTCAACAGCACCTACCAACAACAGCAACACAGGCAAAATATTGAATGATGTGGGAAGCATCAAAATAAGATGGAAGGAATACACAGACTCACTATAAAAAAAGAATTGATCAATGTTCCTGTATTTAAGGAATTGGCATATGATCAAGAACCAATGAAATTGAAGAAATAAGTTGAAGCTGCACTGAAGAAATTTGTGAAAAACAAGGTTTCAGCAATTAATGGAATGCCCATTTAGATGTTTCAACAAATTGATGCCAAGCTGGGGGCACTTACTTATCTATGCCAAGCAATTTGGAAGATAACTATCTGGCCAAATGAATGGAAAAGATCCATATTTGTAGCCATTTCAAAGAAAGGTGATCCAATAGAATGTGGAAATGATGAAACAATATCATTAATATCACACACAAGTAAAATTTTTCTGGAGATAATTGAAAAATGGTTGCAGCAGAATATTGATAGGGAACTTCTAGAAATGCAAGCTGGGTTCAGAAGATGACATGGAACAAGGGATATCATAGCTGATGTCAGATGGATCTTGGCTGAAAGCAAAGAATACCAGAAAGACGTTTACTTGTGTTTTATTGACTGTGTAAAAAGTATTTGAATGTGAGGATCACAACAAATTATGTAACATTTTGAGAAAAACGTGAATTCCAGAACACTTAATTGTGCTCATGAGGAACCTGTACATAGACCAAGAAGCTGTCGTTTGAACAGAATAAGGGGATACTGCACAGTTTAAAATCAGGAAGGATGTGCATCAGGGTTGTATCCTTTCACCATACTTATTCAATCTATATTCTGAGCAAATAATCCAAGAAGCCAGACTATATGAAGAACGTGGATTCCTCAGGATTAGAGGAAGGCTCATTAACAACCTACAATATGCAGATGACACAACCTTGCTTGCTGAAAGTGAAGATTACTTAAAGCACTTACTGATGAAGATCAAGTACACTGTCCTCCATCATGGATTTTCTCTCAACATTAAAAAAAAATAAAAATTATCATACCTGGACGAATAAGCAACATCACAACCAATGGAG
Source organism: Orycteropus afer afer (assembly GCF_000298275.1). Lineage (NCBI taxonomy): Eukaryota > Metazoa > Chordata > Mammalia > Tubulidentata > Orycteropodidae > Orycteropus > Orycteropus afer. The sequence continues at coordinate 2,448,882 of NW_006921982.1, read as the reverse complement.
AAAAGATTGAGGTTGTCAAAGATTTCATATTACTTGGATCCACAATCAACAGCAATGGAGCAGCAGTCAAGAAACCAGATGTCATATTGCACTGTGCAAGTCTGCTGCCAGGAACTTCTTTAAAGTGTTTGAGAAAAAAGATATCACTTTGAAGACTAAGATGTGACTAACCTAATCCATGGAAATTTTAATCTTCCCATATGCATATGAAAGCTGGACAATGAATAAGGAAGACTGAAAAAAAAATTAATGCCTTTGAATTGTGGAGTTGGTGAAGAATACTGAAAATATTATGGACTTCCAGAAGAATGAACAAATAGGTCCTGGGATAAGTTGTAATAGAGGAAATGAGACCCTACATTCAAACAGGTTCAATGGAGACACTTTTGTTAAGCTTTCTGTTGTTAGGGGCCATCATGTCCACTGACTCATAGCCACCTTATGTACAACAGAAAGAAACACAGGCCAGTTATGCACCTTTCTCACAATCCTTGCTATACCTGAGCCCATCTTTGCATGCACAGTGTCAATCCATTTTGTTGAGGCTCTTCTCCAAGCATTTCTTCTCCAAGAAATGGTCCCTTCTGACAATATGACCAAAGTAGGTGAGACAAAGTCTGACCTTTCTTACTTCCAAGAATCATTCCTGCTGCACTTCTTCCAGAACAGATTTATTCCTTCTTCCAGCAGTTCACACTACTTTCAGTATTCTTCACCAACACCACAACTCAAAAGCATCAACTTTCAGTCTTCCTTATTCATCGTCCAGTTTTCACATGCTTATGAGGCGATTGAAAATACCATTTCTTGGATTAGTCTTCAGAGAGACATCTTTGCTCTTCAGCACTTAAAAGAGGTCTTTTGTAGTAGGTTAACAATATCTATGCAATATCTTCATGTTCTGCTCAAATGACAGTCTACAGTTTTATGCCTATACAATCTGTTTATTTCTTACTATAGTTTGTTAATTTTCCATGCTCCCAGTTAAGGTACTTTGGGACTAGATAGATCCAATTCCTACATTTACTCAAGAGCATTGCTCCTTATTCACTTTTTTCCCTTTTACTTTGGATTATTTTTATCAGTATACAAAAGTTATTTCATTTATCATAAATTTGAAGAAAAAAATAATATTGAAAAAGAAAATTCCAGCATAGTTTTGTCACTACTTCTACATCCAGCTCCTCCATTTATTCTATTCATTCTTCTTAAAAGCATTGGGTATGTTATCTGATACTCTATTTACCATTATTCCCAAATTCTAATTTTGTAAATAGATATTTGGTCTCACTCACTACCTTCATCAAAGTTACCAGTGTTTTTTCCACTGCCAGCCTAATGGTCAATACTCAGTCCTCATTTTACTTAACCTATCCATGGATTTTCATACATTTCATTAATCTCTTTTTCTTGAAATATTTTCAAGAAATCACTCTGCTATTATTTTGCTCACTCACTTTCATTATTTTTCTGCTTTCACCTCATTTCATGACAACAAAAAGAGTTTTGGGGCTCAGTCTATGGATGTTTCCCCATTTATAGCTATATTTGTTCCTTGGTGATCTTCTCCACTCTATATTTTGAAAAACCCTACCATATGCTGACGACTCTCAATGTTATATGTTCAGCCTGGATGACTGTCTATAATGGACTCATATCCAACTGCCCAATTTATTTCTCCACTAGAGCACGTACTTTCAAACTTATATGAATTTCTAAAGTGACTATTGATATTCCAACCCAAACTATTTTTCCTGCCATCCTACTGATCACAGATGATAGGTATCCCCATTTTTTTTTCTTTATTTATTTTTTTTTATTTTAAGAGTTTGTTTTACATTCAACATTACATGTACATTTAGTTTTATTCCCCATTTACCATGTCTAACCCAACCCAGTCTCCTCCCCTCCCTACCCTGCAACCCTCCCTCTGTGCCCCTCATATTTATGCAATCCTATTTGTCCTGCATTTCCTCAATTTGAATGTTGGTCCTCTGGTTCCCATGGTCTATTGCTCTAAGGAATGTATTACCATAGAGTATGTGGGTGTGTCATCCTGGGTTTAGAGGTCTGCCTTTACTTCTTGTTAACTATTAGACTAAGAGCCAGGTCCTTGGGGTGTATTTTATTCCAGGCGCAGAATGTATTCCAGGACCATGATATTGGGGGTCTCATCAGATTTCATCTGACCATTAATTATGGTCATTATTGAGTTTTTGGATTTTGCTCCACTTTTTCCCTCCCACTCTATCCAGGATCTCCAGATTTGATCCTTTCCTGGATGGTTGGCATTGATAGCCAGGCACCATCTAATTCTTCTGGTCTTGAAGGCCATTGTGTCCTATGGTTGATTCCTTCCAAATATCCTTGTTTTCTTTTCTTTTTTTCCATTCTTCTTTGCTTTCGACACTAGGAGACAGTTGGCTGTACCTTAGATGGTTGCATGAAAGCTTTTAAGGCCCCAGTCCCTACTCATCAATGTAGGATGTTGAGCAAGGGTTTTATGTATTTTGTTGTGCTAATTGAGTCTGGTGTGCATCTCTCTCCCATAGTGTCTAGTTATCTGTAAGGGATTACTGTCTGTCTGTCTTCTATTTTTTCTGTAAGGATTGCAGGTATTTTCTATCACTGGTGTCTGTCCAATATTAGCCTCAGCTGAAACTATCCTTGGTCTAGAGTATACTCCTGTTCACTAACCCCCATCTGATCCTCTCAGGTGTTTATGTGTTTATCTATAGCCTGGTGTTTGGTGTTAATGGCAATAAACTTTGTGGACACATTGATTGGTAGTAGCATCTGTGATCTCTCTCTTATGTGCACAATTTCCTAATGTTCCTCCCATTTCCTAATGTTATCTTGATGGTCACAGATCCTTCCTGTATATCCCTCCCCCAACCCATGTTAGCCTGTGGGCCCCAACTAGCCCAAAATTAATCCCTTTCCTTCCCTCCCCATCCCGGTAACCTACTAAGTGAGTTCCCTTTCCCAAGCAAACCCTTCTTTGTCTTTTTATAGTAATAGGCTCATACAGCACTTGTCCTTCTACGATTGATTTATTTTACTCAGCATAATGTCCTCCAGGTTCATCCATGTTGTGAGATGATTCACGTATCCCTCATTGTTCTTTAATGTAGCATAGTATTCTATTGTGTGCATGTATCATAATTTGGTTATCCACTCATTCATTGATAGGCATTTAGGTTGTTTCCATCTCTTTGCTGTAGTGAATTGTGCTGCGTTGAACATGGGTATACATTTGTGTGTTCATGCACTATCTCTCACCTCTTTAGGATATATTCCTAGTAATGGAATTGCTGGGTCAAATGGTACTTCTATTTTTAGCTTTTTAAGCCAATGCTATACCATTTGCCACAATGGTTGTACCATTTTACAATCGCACCAGCAGTGCACAAGAGTTCCAATCTCTCTGCAACCTTGCCAGCATTTGATTAGCTTCTGACCTGTTGAACTTTGCTATTATTGCTGGGTTGAGATGATATCTCATTGTTGTTTTGATTTGCATCTCTCTAATGATTAATGATCATGAACAATTTCTCATGTGTTTGTTGGCTGCCTGTTATCTTCTTTAGTGAAGTGTCTGTTCAAGTCTTTTGCCCATTTATGAATTGGGTTATTTGTCTTTTTGGTGTTGAGGTGTTGAAGTTTTCTATAGATTTTGGAGACAACTCCTTTATCAGATGTGTCATACATAGGCAAATATTTTCTCCCAATCTGTAACTTCTCTTTTTACCTTTTTGACAGTCTTTCAATGCACATACAAATTTAATTTTTAAAACCTCCCAGTCATCTAGCTTCTATTCTATCTCCTGCACATTCTGGGTTGTGCTTGAGAGTTTATTTATGCCATAAATTAGGGCTCCCAGATTTGCCCCTATTATATCTTTGATGAATTTTATAGTTTGGGGTTTTACAGTTAAGTCTTTGCTCCAGCTTGAGTTTGTTTTTGTGTATGGGGTGAAGTATGTGCCTTGTTTCAGTTTTTCCACTGGTGAGTATCCAGTTTTGCCAGCACCATTTGTTAAAGAGGCTGTCTCTTCCCTATTTATTGAGTTTTGGACCTTTGTCAAAGATCAGTTGCTCATAGATGGATAGGTCTGTATCTGGACTTTTGATTCTATTCCATTGGTCTATCTGTCTATCATTGTACCAGTACCATGCTGTTTTGACTACTGTGGCTGTATAGTAGGTCTTAAGATCTGGGAGTGTGAGATCCCCCAGTTTGTTTTTCTTCTTGAGAAGTTCTCTACTTATCTGAGGTCTCTTTTCTTTCCATATGAAATTAGTAATTAGTTTTCCATGTCCTTAAAAAATTTTGTTGAAATCTGGATCAGAATTGCATTAAATGTGCAGATTTCTTTAGGTAGTATTGACAGTTTCACAATATTTAGTCTATCTATCCATGAACAAGGTAGGTTCTTCCATTTATGTAGTGCTCTTGTTGTCTCTTATAGCAGTGCTTTATAGTTTCCTTTGTATAAGTTTTTTTTGTGTGTGTGTGTCTCTGGTGAGGTTTATTCCTAGATAATTTATTTTTTTAGTAGCTATAGTAAATGATATTGTTTCTCTTATTTCTTTATCAGAGGACTCTTTGTTGGTGTAGAGGAATCCAATTAATTTTTGTATGTTTACCTTGTATACTGTCACTTTGCTGAACCTCTCTATTAGTTTCAGTATTTTTTTTTTTTTAATTGAGTCCCTTGGGTTTGCTATGCACAGGATCATACCCACAAATAGAGATAGTGTTAGTTCCCCTTTGCCAATTTGTATGCCTTTTATTTTTTGTTCTTGTCTCATTGCCCTGGCCAGGATTTCCAATACAATGTTAAATAGAAGCGGTGATAGAGGGCATCCCTGTGTGGTTACTGTTCATAAGGGGAATGCCTTGAGTCTTTCTCCATTAATAATGATTTGGCCCTTGGCTTTGCATATATACCCTTTATTATGTTGAGGAATTTCCCTTCTATCCCTATTTTGCTGAGAATTCTGAACATGAATGGATGTTGGATTTTATCAAATGCCTTTTCTGCATCAATTGATATAATCATATGGTTCTTTTGTTTTGTTTTGTTTATGTAGTGGATTACATTATTGGGAGGAGTCAGGTGCAGGGAAACATGTGAGCAGAGAGAACCCAGGCCTTGCTCTAAAGCGGTAAGTCGGGAAAGTGGGAGAAAGGAAGTATAAAGGCTAGGGGGAGCAGGACAGAGCAAGAAGTCAGCCGCAGGGATCCAGGTGAGGAGAGGGAACCCAGGCCATGCCCCACAAGCAGCAAGGCGAGAAAGTGGGAGAAGGGAGAATACAAAGGCTAAGGGGACTGAGACAGAGCGAAGAGTCAGCCACAGGGATCCAGGTGAGGGGAGGAAACCCAGGCCACTCCCCACAAGCAGCAAGGCAAGAAAGTGGGAGAAAGGAGAGTACAAAGGCTAGGGGGACTGGGAGAGAATGAGGAGTCAGCCACAGGGATCCAGGTAAGGAGAGGTTGAAGAAGTTTCCAACAGCTAAGGGAAACAAACTTGTCTGTTGATTTGTCCTACTGTAGTGACATATTGTTGTGAGACTTGAGGCTGTGCCACTGGTATTTCAAACCCAGCAGGGTACACATGGTGCACGGGTATCATCCCAGCTTACAGACTGAGACAGACTAGGAAGAAGGAAGAGGCCATCCACTTCTCAAAGAACTGGCCAGGCAAAACCTTTTGAATAGCAGAGAAACACTGTCTGATATATTACTGCACAAATTGATGAATAATCTGGAAACATTGTCTAATACAGAGGTGGAGGATAAGTCACTTAGGTTAGAAAGCTCTCAGAATAGGACTGGGAAAGAGCTGCATCATCAGAGCAAACCCAGCCTTACTCGTATGGATAAGGTGAAGCTTTTGAGACCTCCATTTGCTGACATGGCACCACTCAAATTGAAGAGAAACAGCTAAAAATATCCATTAATAATTCGTACATGGAATGTACAAAGCATGAATCTAGGAAAATTGGAAGTTTTCAAAAATGAAATAGAATGCATAAAGACTTATATCCTAGCCATTATTGAGCTGAAATGGACTGGTTTTGGCTATTTGGAATCAGACAACCATATGCTCTACTATGCTGGGAATGACAGTTTGAAGAGGAATGGCATGGCAGTCATAATAACAAAGGATGTTTCAAGATCTGTCCTGAAGTACAATGCTGTCAGTGATAGGAAAATATCCATATGCTTACAAGGAAGACCCATTAATATGACTATTATTCAAATGTGTGCAACAACCACCAAAGCCAAAGATGATGAAATTGACAATTTTTATCAACCTTTACAGACTGAAATTGACTGAACATGCAACCAGGATGTGATAATTACCACCAGGGACTGGAATGCAAAAGTTGGAAAAAAAGAAGAATCAATAGTAGTTGGAAAATTTGGCCTTGGTGACAGAAATAATGCTGGAAATCACATGGTAGAATTTTGCAAAATGAACAACTTATTCATTGCAAATACATTTTTTCAATAACACAAATGGCAGCTGTACATGTGGACATCACCAGAAGGAATACACAGAAATCAGATTAAATACATCAGTGGCAAGAGGTGATGGAAAAGCTCAATATCTTTAGCCAAAACAAGGCCAGGAGTTGATGGTGGAACAGACTATCAACTGCTCATATGCAAGTTCAACTTGAAGTTGGAGACAATCAAAACAAGCCCACAAGAGCCAAAATATGATCTTGAATATATCCCTTCTGAATTTAGAGACCATCTAAAGAATAGATTTGATGCATTGAACACCAATTGAAAAGCAGAAGAATTGTAGGAAGACATCAAGAACATCACCCATGAAGAAAGCAAGAGGTCACTAAAAAGACAAGAAAAAAAGACCAAAATGGATGACAGAAGAGACTATGAAACTTGCCCTTGAGCAGAGAGTAGCTCAAGCAAATGGAAGAAAAGGCAAGGTCAAAGAGCTGAACAGAAGATTTCAAAGAGAAGGTCAAGAAGACAAAGCCAATTACTATAATGAAATGTGTAAAGACTTGGAGTTAGAAAACCACAAGGGAAGAAAATGCACAGCATTTCTCAAGCTGAAAGAATTGAGGAAAATATTTAAGCCTCAAGTTACAATATTCAGAGATTCTATGGGAAAAATATTGAATAATGCAGGAAACATCAAAAGAAGATAGAAGAAATACACAGAGTCACTGTATCAAAAAGAGCTGGTAGATCTTCATCCATTTCAGGAGGTGACATATGATCTAGAACCAAAGGTATTGAAGGAGAAAGTTGAAGCTGCAATAAAGGAATTGGCAAAGAACAAGGCTTCAGGAGTTGATGGAATACCCACTGAGATATTTCAACAAACGGATGCCCCACTGGAGGCACTCACTTGGTTATGCCAAGAGATTTGGAAGACAGCTACCTGGCCAACTGATATGAAGAGATCTATATTTGTACCCATTCCCAAGAAAGGTGATCCCACAGAATGTGGAAATTATCGAGCAATATTATTAATATCACATGCAAGTAAGATCTTATTGAAGATAATTCAAAAACAGTTGTAGCAGTATATTGACAGAGAACTTCCAGAGGTGAAAGCTGGATTCAGAAGGGGACATGGAATGAGGAATATCATGGCTGCTGTCAGATGGATCTTGGCTCCAGGCAAAGAGTATCAGAAAGATGTCTACTTGTGCTTTATTGACTATGCAAAGGCATTTGATTGTGTGGATCATAAGAAATTGTGGATTTCACAATTGGATAACATTGAGAAGAATGAGAATTCTTAAACACTTGATTGTACTCATGAGGAACCTGTACATTGACCAGGAGGTTATCGTTCGAATGGAACAAGGGGACACTACGTAGTTTAAAATCAAGAAGGGAGTGAGTCATGGTTGTATCCTTTCCCCATACTTATTCAATCTATATGCTGAGCAAATAATCCAAGAAGCTGGACTATATGAAGAAAAACGTTGCATCAGGATTGGAGGAAGAATCATTAACAACCTGAGATACGCTGACGATAAAATTTTGTTTGCTGAAAATGAGGATGACTTGAGGAACTTACTGATGAAGAATGAAATATACAATCTGCAGTATGTATTACATCTCAATATAAAGAAAACAAAGATCCTCACAACTGGACCAATGAGCAGCATCACAATAAATGAAGAAAAGATTGAGGTTGTCAAAAAATTCACATTGCATGTTTCTACAATCAACGTGAATGGAAGCAGTAGTCAGAACATTAGATGACGCGTAGCACTGGGTAGGTTGGCCGTGAAGGAACTTTTTCAAGTGCTGAGAGCAAGGATGTCTCCTTGAGGATTAAGGAGTGCCTGGCACAAGCCATGATATTTTCAATCGCCTCATATGCATGTGAGAACTGGACAACAAATAAGTAAGACTGAAGAAGAGTTGATGCTTTTTAGTTGTGGTGCTGGTGAAGAATGCTGAAAGTACCATGGACTGCTAAAAGAACTAACAGATCTGTCCTGTAGGAGGTGAAGCCGAAATGCTCCTTGAAGCAAGAATGGCCAGACTTCGTCGCACCTATTTTGGTCATGTTGTCTAAAGGGACCATTGCCTGGAGAAGGATTTCATGCTTGGTAAGGTGGAGGGTTAAGAAAAGAGGGGAAGGTCTTCAATGACATGGATTGACATGTTGGCTGTGACAATGGGCTCAGGTATAGCAAGGATCATGGAGCTGGCACAGGATCGGGTGGTATTTTGTTCTACTGTGCCTGGGGTCACGGAGTCGGAAACGACTAGATAACACCTAAGAACAACAACAACATTGATTGACTTTCTGATGTTGAACCACCCTTGTAAACCTGCTATGAATCTCACTTGGTCCGGGTGTATTGATTTTTTGATATGTTATTGGATTCTGTTGACTAGGATTTTGTTCAAGACTTTTGCATGTATGTTCATGAGGGATATTGGTCTGTAGTTTTCCTTTCTAGTGATGTCTTTCCCTGGTTTTGGTATTAGTGTTATGCTTGCTTCATAAAATGAGTTTGGAAGTATTCCATCTTTTTCTATGTTCTGGAATAGCTTGAGTAAAATAGGTGTCAATTCTTCTCTGAATATTTGATAAAATTCTCCAATGAAGCCATCATGGCCAGGGCATTTCTTTGTGGGAAGTTTTTTCATGACTTGTTCATTTCCTTCTTTTGTTTTAGGTCTGTTCAAGTTTTCTATCTTTGAGTGGGATAGTTTAGGTAGGTCTTGTGATTCTAGAAACTTGCCCCTTGTCTTCTAGGTTCTCAAATCTGTTGGAGTACAGTTTTTCATAATATTATGTATCTTTTTTATTTCAGTTGGTTCTGTTGTGATGACACCATTTTCATTTACAATTCTTGTAATTTGGATCTTCTCTTTTTCTTTTGTCAGATCTGCCAGTGATTTATCAATTGTATTGATTTTCTTGAAGAACCAACTTTTCGTTTTGTTGGTTTTCTCTATGGTTTTTTGTTTTCTGTTTCATTTATTTCTGTCCTGATCTTTATTATTCTCTTGCTTTTAGATACTGTGGAATTCTTTTGTTGTTCTAGTTCCAGTTGTGGAGTTGATGAGTTAGAGTTTTGATTTTGTTTCTTTCCTCTTTTTTGATGTATGCATGTATTGCTAAAAACTGTCCTCTGAGCACTGCTTTCTCTGTGTCCTGTAGGTTTGCGTATGATGTATCTTCATTCTCGTTTGTTTCTAAGAATTTTTATTTCAGTTTTTATATGTTCTATTACCCCGTAATTTTTGAGTAGTGAGTTGTTCAGCTTCCATATGTTTGATGCTTTTACCTTGCTCTTCCTATTATTAATTTTTAATTTTATAGCATTGTTGTATGAGAAGATGCTTTGTAGTATTTTAATGCTTTTGAATTTATTGAGGCTTGTTTTATGTCATAACATATGGTCTATTCTGGAGAAGGATCCATGTGCACTGGAGAAGAATGTGAATTGTGCTTTTGTTGAGTGAAGTGCTCTGTATATGTCCATGAGGTCAATTGGTTGATTACATTGTTGAGTTTTTCTGTATCTTTGTTTAGTTATTTTCTAGGTGACCTGTCCTTCCTTGAAAGTGGTGTGTTAAAGTCTCCTGCCATTATTGTAGAGTTGTCTATTATCCCTTTTGATTCAGTTAATATTTGCTTCACTTATTTTGGAGCACTTTCACTGGATGCATAAATATTTATTATTGTACCGTCTTCTTTTTCATTTGACCCTTTCAGCATCATATAATGTCCTTTTTAATTTGTATGATGCTTTTCACCTTAGTGTCTGTTTTGTCAAAAATTAATAATGCCACTCCCAATCTTTTGGTTTCTATTGGCTTGGTATATTATTTTCCACCCCTTAACTCTTAATTTGTTTTTATCTTTGTGTCTAAGGTGGATTTCTTGAAGGTAGCATATCAATGGGTCTTCTTTTCTTATCCAGTCTGCCACTCTCTTTCTCTTGCTAGGTGCATTTAGTCCATTCACATTGAGTGTAATTAGTGATATGTATGAATTGATTGCTGTCATTCTTTTTTTTTTTTTTTTTTTGTCACATTGTTGGTGTTTCCTTGGTCCATATACTTTTCTGTGCTGAGTTCAGTTTGTTGGCTAATGCTTTCTCCCTTTTCTTCTTTATAGTTGCTTTTGTGCTTATTGAACCCATATGTTTTCCTTCCTTCTGGATTTACTTAGGGAGATTGTTACTTTTCTCTGTGGTTACCTTGGAATAAATTCTTGTCTCTACATTTGTAGAACAGTGTGTACTATGAAGACATTCTCCTGTTTTCCTCTCCTTTTGGAAGTTTGTACCTAGAAGTTTTATTCCCTCTGATAGGTTAGTTGCTGTTGTTGTGTGCTGATTGATTTCCTTGGGTTTCAGAGTGCAATGTTTTATGGTCTTATTTTGAGTTTCTATTTCTGATTTGGTTTTAGTGTAGATGTCATGTATCCTGATTTTGTTGATCTCTGTTGTGGGTTCTTTATTGGAAGAACTTCCTTAAACATTTCTTGTAGGGTTGATCTCATTTTTACAAAATCCCTTAATTTCTGTTTGTCTGAGAATGCTTTGATTTTGCCCTCATATTTGATGGATAATTTGGCTGGATATAAAATTCTCGGTTGGAAGTTCTTTTCCTTCATTGTTTTATATATGTTGTCCCACTGCCTTCTTGCCTGCATGGTTTCTGCTGAGTAATCAGCTCACCTAACTGTCTGATTATTATAAGTAATATTTATTTTGTCCCAGGTAGCTCTCAAAATTTTTTCTTTGTCTTTGCTTTTGGAGAGTTTGATTATAATATGCCTCACTGTTTTACCTCTTGAGATCTATATTATGTGGTGTTCTATGAGTGTCTTGGACAAATATCTTCTTTTCTTTCATGATATGGGGGAAGTTTTCTGTTAGCAGGTCTTTCACAATATTCTCGGTGTTTTTGTTTTTTTTTCACTTCTTCTTGTTCTGGAATTCCAATGAGACAAATGTGGTTTCTTCTCATATCATCCCATGATTAGGTTTTCTTCATTTCTCTTAAATCTTTGTTTTGAGTTTTCTTCATACAGGCTGGTGTCCGGGGATTTGTCTTCTAGTTGGGATATGTGTTCTTCAGCCAGTTCTAACCTACTCTTTTGTGTATTGTGTAATACTGTAATTTTGGTATTCATCTTCTGGATTTCTAACTGCTGTTTTTGTATGAGTTCTGATTGTGCATTAATCTTATTATTTTGTTCTTGAATAATTTTCCTGAGTTCTTCCAGGGAACTGAACTGTCTGTCTTCTCCTTGTTTCTGTTTGGGGTTTCCTTAGGCTCATGTAAAGCTCTATAAACATATCTTCTAAATTCCTTCACAGATAATTCTATTGCCTCCTCTTCCTCCATGTATAATGAGAACTTTGTTTGTGGTTTTGCTTCTAATGCCTTGTCCTGTTTTTTGATTTGAGGTTGCTTATTGTTTCCTAGACATTTTGAGGCTGTCTTTAACTGTTGGTTATGTATTGATTTGTTTTGTCTTGGTTTTATGGTTTAATATTTTGAAAAGGTGAATCTGGTTTATTTTATTTTTTTAGTTATTAATTCAGGTATGCTGGATTGCTCAGCAGTTTTCTTTGTGATGGTGAAATCACTGTGTGAAATGTGGATATGGGTTTCTGTTTGTCATAAAGAGGCTTTAGAGTTTGAACCAGGAGGTTTTATGTTGCCTGAATGTGGTTTCTTCTATTGAATGAGTGAAGTTATTGGCAGAGAAGGTGGGAGTGGAAGAAGGAAAGCTCACTGTTGCTAGGGAAGGTTTCTAGGGCTTTGAGTGGGCTGCTACTGATGACGTTGTACTGTTATTCACAGTCCCGCTGCTCAATTTCAGCAAAGACTACAGTTGTTAGGGCATCGCTACTTTCTGCCAGGCTCAAACACATGGAAAAACCCCCCTCCTGAGGCCCCTCAGTGCCAAAAAGCCCACCCAAGACAGCTTTCCAGCTCTGTGATCCATTGTGGGGGTTTCTCTCTCTGGCCCTGCCTGCCTGTGGTGCTAGCCCAACCGGCCCAGACCACAATCCATCTTGGGAGTTCTTCTGTGGGCCCACCCATCTGAAGCACCAAAGATTCACTTGGTTTTAGCAGCCCTGAAGTCGGGAGAGTGCCTGCTAGTAATCTGTGGTCCCAGTATTACTGATAAAGTGAAGCACAGGTCTCTCAGTGCCACTAAGCTGACCCAAACCTACTCGTTGATGTGCTGTGTGGGCACCTGCCCAGGCCCACCCTCCTGCAGCACCAATGGACTCTCTGTTTGGGTTTTAGCAGTGCTGGATTGTCCCATTTGCACATAGCCAACCCAAATTACCAATAAATTCAGGTGCTAAAGGTAGATCCTTGGGGTGATCACTGGTATGCTGGTGTGGTGTGTCTTCTTCCTTAACCCAGGGAAGTCTCAGATGGCCACTCTCACCTGCTGGTCAATGCTCACCCAGGGAAGTCTCCAATGGACTTTCTTGGCTGCCTGTCAGTGCTTCACAGGATAGATCTTCTGATCTTGTTATTTTTTTCCCTGTACCTTTCTCCTTTCTAATTCTATTCTTCTGAGTTTGGTGCACTCTGACTCAGTGAGCTGTTCAGAGCACTAGAATCCCTAATTCAAACAGCTTTCCCTAGTTTTTCAAGCACTAAGATGCTAGAGGGAAATAGCAAGGTGATTACTGATGAGACCCTATTTTGAATCCCAGGAGCCCCACCTTTTCAGTTACTCTCACTGATAACCCTCATATCATCTTTTCCTCTTTTGTTCTCAGGTACCACACACAATCCTATAGTAAAAATAAGGTTAAGTTCTATTTATATACACATGCACCTATACATATGTATAATAGCTGACAACTTCTCATGCATTCTATCATTATCAGATTGAATCAACTCATCATCTTATCTCACCTGCTATTGTTGTTGTTGTTAGGTGCTGTGGAGTTGTCTCTGACCCATAGAGACCCCATGTACAACAGAATGAAACACTACCCAATCCTTTGCCAGCTTCATGATCCCTGCTATACCCTCCATTGCAGCCACTGTGTCAATCCATCTTGTTGAGGGCCTTCTCCTCTTTGTTGACCTTCCACTTTACTAAACAGGATATCCTTTTCCAGGAATGGTCCCTTCTGACAATCTGACCAAAATAGGTGAGACAAAATTTGGTCATTCTTGCTTCCAGGGAAGGAGCATTCCAGCTGCACTTCTTCCAGGACAGATTGTTAGTTCTTTTAGCAGTCCATGGTACTTTCAGCACTCTTCACCAATACCACAACTGAAAAGAATGGACTTTTCTTTGGTTTTCCTTATCTTCCTTATTCATTGTCCAGCTCTCATGTGCATAAGAAGAAATTGAAAATACCATGGCTTGGGCCAGGCATATCTTACTCTTCAAGGAGATATCTTTGCTCTTCAGCACTTGAAAGAGGTATTTTGCAGCAGATTTGCCCACTGCGATATGTCATCTGATGTCCTGACTGATGCTTCCATTGGTGTTAATTGTAGAAACAAGTAATATGAACTCTTTGACAACTTCAATCTTTTCTACATTTATCATGATGCTGTTTAATGGTCCAGTTATGAGGATTTTTGGTTTCTTTATATTGAGATGTATTCTTTATTGCAGACTATAGCCTTTAATCTTCATCATAAGTGCTTCAAGTCATCCTCACTTTCGGCAAGCAAAATTGTGTCATTTGCATATCTCAAGTTGTTGATGAGTTTTTCTCCAATCCTGATGCCACATTCTTCTTCACATAGTCCAGCTTCTCAGATTATTTGCTCAGCATGCAAATTGAATATGTATGGTGAAAGGCTACAATCATGACATACTCCCTTCTTGATTTTAAACCATGAAGTGTCCCCTTGTTCTGTTCAAATGACAGCATCCTTGTTTATGTACAGGTCCTTACAAACACAATTAAGTGCTCTGGAATTCCCGTTCTTCTCAATGTTATCTATAATTTGTTATGATCCACAAAATCAAATGCTTTTGTATAGTCAATAAAACACAAATAAACAACTTTCTGATATTCTTTGCTTTGAGCCTAGATCCATCTGAAGCAGCAATGATATCCAGTGTTCCACGTCCTCTTCTGAATCCAGTTTGCATTTCTGGAAGTTCTCTGTCAATATACTGCTACAACCATTTTTATTTATCTTCAGCAATATTTTGCTTGGATACGATATTAATGACATTGTTTGATAATTTCCACATTCTGTGGGATCACCTTTCTTTGGAATGGGTACAAATATGGATCTCTTCCAGTCAATAGGCCATGTAGCTGTCTTTCAAATCTCTTGGCATAGTCGAGTGAGTGCCTCCAGCATGGCATCCATTTGTTGAAACATCTCAGTGGATATTCCTTCAATTCCTCGAGCCTTGTTCTTCACCAATTCCTTCAGTGCAGCTTTGACTTCTTCCTTCAATACCATTGGTTCTTGATCACATGCCACCTCTTGAAATGTATGAACATTGATTAATTATTTTTGGTACATTAACTCTGTGTATCCCTTCCATCTTCTGATACTTCCTGCATCATTCAATATTCTGCCTATAGAATCTTTCAATATTACAACTAGAGGCTTGAAGTTTTTTCTTCTGTTCATTCATCCTGAGAAACACTGAGCATGTTCTTGCCTTTGGTTTTCTAACTCTAGGTCTTTGCTCATTTCATTATAATAATTGGTTTTTTCTGCCCAAGCTGCTCTTTGAAATCTTCTGTTCAGCTCTATTATCTTGTCAAACATTCCATTTGCTTTAGCTACTCTCCACTCAAGGACAACTTTCAGAGTCTCTTCTGACATTCATTTTGGTCTTTTCTTCTTTCCTGTATTTTTAACCTCTTGCTTTCTTCATGTATGATATTCTTGATGTCATCCCACAATTCCTCTGGTTTTTGGTCATTGGTGTGCAGTATATCAAATCTATTTTTTGGAATATCTCTAAATTCAGGTTTGATATAATCAAGGTCATATTTTGGCTGTCGTGGACTTTTTATAATTGTCTTCAACTTCAATTTGAACGTGCATAAGAGTAGTTGACAGTCTGTTATACAATCAGTTCCTGGCCTTGTTTTGGCTAAAGATATTGAGCTTCTTTATGGCCTCCTGCTACAGATGTAGTCAGTCTGATTCCTGTGTACTCCATCTGGTGAAGTCTAAGTGAACAGCCACCATTTGTGTTGTTGAAAAAAAGTATTTGCAATTAATAAATCATTGGTCTTCTAAAATTCTATCATACGCTCTCCAGCGTTACTTCTGTCACTGAGGACATATTTTCCAACTACCAGTGATTCTTCTTTGTTTATAACTTTTGCATACTAGTCACCAATGATAATCAACACATCTTGATTTCATGTTTGATCAATTTCAGACTGCAGAAGTTCATAAAAAATCTTAAATTTCCTCATCTTTGACTTTGATGATTGTTGTGCAAATTTGAATAATAGTAGTATTAACTCATCTGCCTGCTAGACATATGGATATTATCCTATCACTGCCAGCAAGGTACTTCATAAATTGTTTTAAAGCCTTGGTCTCTCTTCTTCTATTCTTGCTTACCTTCACTTGGTTTTTAATACAGAAAAGAGAATTATCCTACAAAATCTTAAATCATATCATGTCATTCCTTTACAAGAAACTCTCCAATAGTTTTCTCCTTTTCACTTAGGATGAACTGAAATTTTAATCCTGATCTTAATGACCCCTCTGAAGTCATCTCCTACTTATTTTGCCCCTCAAAGTATTTCAGGAACAATGTTTTATTTGTTTGTTTTTATTTTGTGATTGTTGAAATACACAAGATAGTCACCTAATTGAAGGTCTTTGAACTTGCTATTTCTTGTAGTTGGAATGAACTTTCCCTAGCTATCTATGTGGCTGCTTCTTCATTGCCTTCATTTATATGTCACTTTCTCAAAGGGATCTTCCTTATGGCCTATTTAAAAAATCGCAACCTCCAATTATTCTCCATGTTTCTACATTTTCTGGCTCTATGTTTTTTTTTTTCTTTTTTTTCCCCCAATGACATGTATCTCCATCTAATATATATACATATATGTGTACATGAGCATGTGTATTTTTCTTGTTTAGTATCTATCTTTAGCTGCTTTTCAATTCTCATGTACCAGACACACACACATGGACACATACAATCACATACACATGAAAATAACCACCGTAAGTTAGGATTTTAATAGGAAAATAAGCACCATAGAGTGTTTTGGCTAATTTTTTCATTTCAGAATCTTCACTGCTAATATCATACCTGGCAATAGGATATACTCAATACATATTTATAGGACAAATAATTCCAATTTGATTCTCCTTGTGTAAATAAAGATACTTTTTGATTTTTCAATATGGTTATGGTTAGAACATTCTAAATATTCTACTAACAACCTGAGATATACAGCTGACACAACTTACTTGATGAAAGCAAAGAAGATTTGAAGGATTTCCTAATGAAGATCAAAGTATACAATATTCAATATGGATTACACCTCAATGTAAAGAAAACAAAAATCTTCATAACTGGACCAATAAGCATATCATGATAAATGGAGAACAGTTTGAAATTGTCAAGGATTTCATTTTACTTGTATCCATAATCAATACCTATTGAAGTAGCAATCAAGAAATCAGATGGCGTATTGCACTGGGCAAATCTTCTGCAAATGACCTCTTTAAATTATTAAGAGGCGAAGATGTCACTTTGAAGACTAATGTGTCTAACCCAAGTCATGGTATTTTCAATCACCTCACATGCATATGAAAGTTGGACGATAAACGAGGAAGACCAAAGAAGAGTTGACCACTTTGAATTATGGTGTTGGCAAAGAATTCTGAAAATAACATGGACTACCAGAATAATGAACAAATTGGTTCTGGAAGAAGTGTAACCAGAATGCTCCTTGGAAGCAAGAATAGCCAGACTTCATCTCACCTACCTTGGTCAAGTTGTCAGAAGAGGTCAGTCCCTAGAGAATGATATCATGCTTGGTACAGTAGAGAGTCAGCAAAAATGGGGAAGATCCTCAATAAGATGGATTTATTTAGTGACTACAATGATGGCCTTACATGTAGAAAGGATTGTAATGATGGTGCAGGACTGGGCAGTGTTTTGCTCTTTTGTACATAGGGTTGCTATGAGTCAGAGCCAACTCCACAGCACCTAACAACAACAAACATTGTACTGAAGTCCCTTCAGGTAAACCAGATTTAGCTAAGCTGGTTTTCCTCTAACAAATGAATTAGTATAAAAATTATCACTTTAAACTCTGGCTGTGTTAGGATTCATCTAGCTCCCTGTTTTTTCCTTTTGTATCACCACTCTCAAGCCTAGGCTCAATTTAAGATCTTGGACTAGGAATCTACTACAGATTAATGCCATGTGTTTGTTATTTACTCCTTTCTGACTCTACTTCTTTGAGTAAGTAAAAAGAATGACATCACAAGAAATGCAGTGGTAGTAGGGTAGTGAGTATGATGCAAGTCACAGCAACGGAGTATATCTATAGTGTTAAAATCTTTCTGGGGTGAGACAATTAATACAGGAAATAGCATTGTCAGCATCAGTAAATTAAGATTGGAAGGATGAGACATTATTGTCACTGTTCTGCTGAGTGTCAACCCCACTTGTTAATATGCAATCTCTCTACAGTTTAAATGGATTCTGTGCAAAATTGCTTCAAGGGAACCTCATTATGAACTGAGCACTATTGTCAAATGTGTCTCTAGAGTATTTTTTTCTGGCAGCATCGGATGCTTTTGAAAACTTAATGGATTTAACATGGCCTCCACTTCTCTTATCTATTAACATCATTCATGTTTTGAGCAATTAAGTTTCTTGTGATTTCTCTCACTTCAGTGATGATGAGTTATAAACTGATCAGTTCAAAGGCAGATATGTGAGAGGAACAAATGCTTTGCAAATAAAGAAGAGATCTCTGGAGTACATCTTACCTAAGTGTTTCCTATAGGAGCTCTGGTAGCATAGTACCTAAGGCACTTGACTGCTAACCAAAAGGCTGGCGGTTCAAACCCACCAGCCACTCCTTGGAAGAAAGGTTGGGCAATCCTACTTCTATAGTGAGACTGCCTTGGAAACCCAAGGAGGGGTCACTATGAGTCGGGGCCAACTCGACGGCACATAACAACAACAACAGTGTTTCAATATATATATATTTTCTCTTCAATGTGGCACAATAAGTTTTCATAGCAAAATAAATACTGAATAAGTATTATAACAATTAGGAACAATAGAAATACAATTTTATTATAGTACTTTATTCATTTATTTTTCATTTTGTTTTTACAAAATACTATAATGAAGGTGGAAAAAGAGCAATTTAAGGAAATATATATTGCAAAAGAAATTCATAAACTTGGTTATCTGAAAATATAAAATAAAATTTCTAGACAGTAGAGGTAAAACTAATGTTCAGAAATTTCTGAAGCAAATTGAACAGAAGAATATTATTAGATAATCTTGTTTATTTTCATTGGGATAGGGAAGAGTGTGGGTGTAAGGTAAAAGGAAATGTTTTTGTAGTTAATTGGTAGTTCATAGGCTTCTTATCAAGTTGATATGTCAACTTGTAAAACTATGACCTTTTTAGTATTCTTAATAAATATTTTATAAATATGATTGAAGTTCATTAACTAAAAAATTAAAACATATGCTTAGCTATATATGTGAAGAGTCAAATACAAATAATGAACATATTCACATATTACATAGACTTTGTCAGGAACTAATATTCAATCTAGTTTACATTGTCCTGTAGTCCATTCTTTTCAGCTTAGGAAAAATTCATTTATATCTAACATTCTAGGAGATATTAACATCAGTCCATTATAATTACAAAGAAAGGAAGTAGAACTTTCTAGAAAGAAAAATGAAGGTTGTTTAGAAAGACTTAGAAAAATACTGATGATTTGATCCAGGGTTTTTGAACATTTTTAAGTCAACAGAAATATATGAGCTTATGGGAAAAAAAAAAATTGCGAATAGAGGAGAGAAAAAATAGATGAAAGAAATTTGTATAAGACAAAAGAATGGCATGGGTCAGGGAGGGCATATGCAGATATTCTAGGTCAATTCCAGAGGTGGATATACCTGTCAGGTTCAAGGTTAGCTGTTTAAGAGCAGACAGTAATGGCTACAGCACAGGAATATAAACCAGAAACTTATATAATGAATAGTAGAATCTCTGTGCCATTCAAACCAAACTTACTGCTGAGTGAACTCATCTCACAGCAACCTCTCCTCGGGTTTGTGAGGTGGTATCACTACGGAAGTAGATTGACCAGCCTTCCTTCCAAAGAGAGGCTGGTGGGTTTGAACTCCCAGCCTTCTGGTTAACAGTCACATGTCTTAGTCACTATGCTACCAGAGCTCCTACTGTGCTATTATTGCTGTTGTTGTTATTTGCCATCAAGTCGGACCCAACTCATACCAACCAGTTCCTCGAAGCGGTATCACTATGGAAGTAGATTGCCCAACTGTGCTGTTAGGAAGTGTGAAATCTTTCCTTTACTTAGGGAATGAGCCCCTTTATATTATAGTGGTCCTTCTATCCTAAATACCTATAGTAGCTGACATCCTGAATCATGAGGCAGCCCATTCCAAGTGACAGACAGGGGAACACGATTCACTTAAAAAATGAAAAATAAACTTAGGAAACTGAAGGTAGAACTAATCATTGGAGGATTTTTTGTTTGTTTGTTTTATTTTTACGACTTTTGTTTTAAATAATTTACTTAGAGTTTAAAATAAATTTGTAAAATTTAGCAAAACACTGTCAAATAAGAAGAGTGATTTTAATTTGAAATTAAAGAATAAGGAAATTATGACTATGGGGAAATTCTTAAAATGTGCAATCACAGGGTAGTGCCAAAAGTTTAATGTATATAGCTTCCTACTTTAAAGCTTTATGTAGGACAGATATACAAATGGGTTGCTCAGTTAAGAGTTAAGAGAGAAAGCACGATGCTAAGGATTTGTTGTTGTTTGTTCTTGTTAAGTGCCATCGAGTTGGACCGACTCATAGCGACCCCTCCTTGGGTTTCCGAGGCAGTATCACTACGGAAGTAGATAGCCCCATCTTTCTTCTGAGGAGTGGCTGGTGGGTTTGAACCTCCATACTTCTGGTTAGTAGTCAAGTGGAGAAAAGAAGTATAAAGTCCTAGTGGGGGGAAAAATTAAGATAAAATTGAATTTGTGAAAGCTGAAGACAGAGTTAAATAAAATATAACTTAAAAGTATTGGAAAAGAAGCCAGGATAATTCACTTGTTAATTATTTATTGAGCATACATGATGATCCAGGTACAATGATACTTTTTAATGTATTGAACAACTTTGGGACATCCTAGTCTCTCATTCATACATCAGGGGATACTGGGTACATGAACTTACAAAATTGGCCTAAATGATCAAGTACAGAAAGTGAGGACCTGATATTTAAGCCGAGAAGATGTGCTATTAAAAATAAGCCTTTAGGAAGTTTCCGGCAAGATGGTGGACTAGGCAGAAGGATTGCACAGACCCTCTTCAACAAAGAAAAGGGAAACCAATTAACACAGACACAGAAGATAATCTT
>NW_006921982.1:2409752-2420731 GCF_000298275.1 Orycteropus afer afer | reverse complement strand
GAGATATCTCAGGGTGCAGAAGAGTATGAAGGGATGGACACTGGGAGGAGGTAACTATGGGGAGGAAGTGGGACGGAAGCTGCTGCATTGTAAATTTGGGTCGATGACATGAGACAAAGTATATGTGAACTGCTGTATGAAAAGTGAATTTACTCTGTAAATCTTCACCCAAATCCTAATAAAAAAAAAGCCTTTTTCTATCTTTCATGTGTAGATTACACATTTCACCAAATTTCATCTAGTATAGAAATATTGCATTAAACTTAAAAGGACTAAGTGAACAGATAATGTAATATCATTGCTAAAATACAAGTTTTAAAAGGATAAAATCATGACTGAAATATAAAATGAACATGTATAAAATATTTTATTTAACAGAATAATTACTGAAAGAATCTGTAAGGCAGAAACAGGTTTAAAGGAGAATCCAATATACCATAAAATCCATAAAATGAATTTCCTAGTAGATGAAAATAGTGCTATGTAAAGAAAAATTATTATATTTGGAAAAATCTTTCTCTCAGGGCAGATATAAATTATATTGTTAGCAGACAACGTTCTCTTACATTTTTATGAACAAGACTCATAATTGACCCAAAAAAGAGATTTTCATAAATTAACTTTCATCTCTACAGAACTGAAAAATAATCAGAGAAAAGTCATTATGGATTTGCCTAACCTGGGAAGCATCATCAGGACTATTGCTATCATTTCACTGCAAGGGCATTTAGTAATCTTTTGACCATTTTAAAGTCTTTCACTTTTTTTTTTTTTTTTTTCTGATAAGAGAAACAGCAAAGTAGATACCATAGGGAGAGAAAGAGTAAAGATCATAATATCTAAATTATATTCTAAGGCAATATATTCTAATACTAGAAAGGGAAAAAATGCCAAAGAGACCCAATATGAAAATAACCAAAGGATATAAATGTGTACTGTATGGAAAATAATATACAAATGGCTAATAAAATGATGAAAGATTCTCAATCTTACCAGTAATTATTGAAAGATAAACTATAACAAGAAATTTATTTTTCTCCTAGCTGATAATACAAAGTTAAAAATTAAAGATTGATTGCATCACATTTGGAAAAATTGTAAGGAACCATGGGTTCATACACAGCAGAAAATTTCTACAGTTCCTTTGGAAAGAGATGGTCTAGCATCTACTAAAATATTTAATAGAACCATATGAGGCAGCATTTTTACTTCTTGTTAGTCTGACAGAGAAACACATGTGTATGAAAAGGTATGCTCTAAACTGCTTACTGTATTAATGGCAGATAAAATGGACTAGATTTTTTATGAATAATGGCCTTATGGACTTTGGAAGTTAAAAGAATAAAGTGTATTTATCTGAATTGAGTAGAAATATACTCAAGACACATTGAAAAAATATGCATACATATATATATTTATAAGGAGCTCCCTAATGATTGTACGGTGATCTTAAATTGTGTGTTACTATTTATGTTACTAGGAGCTCTGATAGCGTAGTGCCAAAGGCACTTGACTGCTAACCAGAAGGCTGGCGGTTCAAACCCACTAGCCACTCCTCAGAAGGAAAACTGGACAATCTACTTCTGTAGTGATACTGCCCCGGAAACCCTAGGAGGGGCTGCTATATGAATCAGGTCTGACTTGATGGCACATAACAACAAAAACAACCTACTAGGTATAACTTTTCCTTTCTAAGCAAGTCAACACTATTTAAAAAATAAAATAAATAAATAACGGATGACTTATTTCTCAGATAAATGCAAAGATGATGTGACGGATAAATGATGCTTGAATTATGTATTTTTAATGTCTCAACAGTTTCATAATGCGAACTATCAATTTATCTTATTATATTCTCATGAGGTAAATAATCCAAAAGACAGTGTTACTTTGTATGAATCATTTGAGGATGAAAGAATATTTATACAAAGCAGTTGATAAAGTGTCTATTATAATTAAATTAACTTTTCCTTCTAGAAATTGAGATTATATTTCTCTACAATTCTGCTTTATATACCATGTGTGAAATTCAGTAAATATGTATTAATTCTTTAAGTTATATGTTGATTGGAGATGCCAATTAGCTTATTCAAGAATGATAAGTTCAAAGAGGTCAATTTCATATTCAGAAAGTTATTTTGAGGTTTACTTCCTCTTCCATTAAAGAGCTCATTACTATTAAATTGGGCTCTTCATCTTTTGTATATAAAACAGACAAAAGAAAAATGAGGTCATATTATTGGAATGAAATCCAACATGCAATCAGGAAAAAAGATTAGAGAACTTTTTACAGGAAAATGGTTGTTTACCTTTGGTGTTAAAAATCATCACGTTTTCAGCAACTGTTAATAAAACAGGAGCTCTGGTGGCGTAGTGCCTAAGGCACTTGACTGCTAACCAGAAGGCTGGAAGTTCAAACCCGCTAGCCACTCCTCAGAAGGAAAACTGGACAATCTACTTCTGTAGAGATACCACCTTAGAAACGCAAGGAGGGGTCGCTATGAGTCGGATTGGACTCGACAGCAGTGAGTTTGGTTTTTTTGATTTGATTAATAAAATATTAGGTATTAGGAAAGATCTTAGTATAATTTTGTACATAAATATATGTCTGTGTACTATATTATGTAAAGTAAATTGGTAAATTGGTAAGTAAAAATGAGATATGAGTTGAATCCAACTCGATGGCAGTGAGTTTAGTTTTTAGTTATATTGCTTTTTAATGTTTGCACTGTATTTTCAATGGATTTAAACATAGAAATATGTATTTTTTTAATGAGGAAATCTAATGAAAGGAAGAAAAGCTTAATTTCTAAAAATGCCAACATGCTTATGCAACATAAGTATTGAACATGGTTTGCTTTAGCTAAAGCATTCCAAGTTCAGTATAGAAACTTAGAATATCTTTTCCACCCTCACCCCCTCCAATTCTTCCCTCCACACCCACATCTTGTACTTTATGCTTTTTATTCAGTTTTGTTACTCTTTGTCAGTGCATTCAATCATCCACTTAACTAATATATGTTGAGCTCCTACTGTATGTCAGTATTTCTATTGTGTGATGGAAAGTCTTATGAAAAGGACAACTATAAAGCTGTATCTTCTGTTCCTTGTGTACACAATGCATTTTTATATATGTATAAATTAATGGATGAATTGATGGATGGATATGTGAAAGGATGAATGAAATGAGGGTCCAATCAAACACTTTCTATGACACTCAAAATATAACTGAATACTCAGTTGTTGTTTATAGTGACAGTGGTGTCTACCACCTGCAAAAGATGTCTACCTTCCCTTTCTAGATCTCACTCTAGGCAAAAGACACTTGAAGCTCATGAAAGTTATAAACCCTCAGTGTCACATTAACCAATTATTCACATTCATGTCTTGCTTTATTTGTTTTAGTTTCCTAGGGCTATCATAACATAACACCACAAATGCCTGGCTGAAAGAACAGAAATTTATTTTCTCACAGTTCAAGAGGCTAGAAGTACAAACTCAGGGTGTCAACTTTACAGGAAAGTTTTCTTTCCCTTTTTCAGCTGTTGACAATCCTTGGAGTTGCTGGGATTGTTGATGCATCTGCCCTATGTGTCTGTGTCCATTAGCCTCTTTTAAAAGACACCACTTAGACGGGATTACAACCTATCTTACTCTGGTTAACATACCAAAAAACCAAACTTACTGCCATCCAGTCAATTCCAATTCATAGTGAACCCCATTGAGTTTCCAAGGCAGTAAATCTTTACAGAAGTAGATTGCCCCATCTTCCTTCTGAAATAGTCAGTGGGTTTGAAACTGCCAATCTTCTAGTTAGCAGTCAAATGTCATAGGTACACCAGAGCTCCTTCTCATTAACATAATAAAAGAAGAAAAAGAAAATTTCTATTTCCAAAATAGATCATATTTAAATATTTATGTAGGTATAGAAGTTAGTATTTCAACACAACTTTTTTTAGGAGGGGGAGACAATTCAATAAATAACCTCCTACTCTCTTCCAGGAATTATGCTGGGTCCTGGGATCCATACCATTACAGAGCACAAAATTTTATTAAAAAACAAATTTTGAGCAAATAATTTGAAATGCAGAGTATTAAAAACAAAGAAATACAAAAGTTTCTCAAGAAGCTCAAGTAACTTTGAGGGAAAAAATCATGATATGAGACCTGAAAAAAAGTTGGAGTTGACCTCGGAAACCCAAGGAGGGGTCACTATGAGTTGGGTCTGACTCGATGGCCCGTAACAACAACAACAACAATTTAGTCTGGGTTAGGGGTCTGAGTGAGTGTTTGAATCATGATTAAAATAGATCTTTTCTTTCAGCACTAAACAAAGAAGTAGAAAGATAGGAAAGATAAGATCTGAAACATGCTACATGCATGTTTTATTGAGAATAACAGGAATGTGTTATGAGATAAGATTAGAAAAGTAGGGTAGGATCAGTTCACCTACACTCACTACTCTGCCACAAATATGTAGTTACAAGTGTCTTGAAAAAATAGCCTGTGCCTGTCTTGTTTGCTATTGTATTCCTATTGCCTGGAATGTTGTTGTTGTTATTATGTGCCTTTGAGTCAGACCCAACTCATAGCGACCCCTCCTTGGGTTTCTGCGGTGGGCACATAACAACAACTCACTACGGAAGTAGATTTCCCAACCTTCCTTCCAAGGAGTGACTGGTGACTGGTTTGAACCACCAGTCTTCTGGTTAGCAGTCAAGTGCCTTAGCCACTATGCTATCAGAGTTACTGTATGGTATCTGTCATCATATATGTAATGATAAATAAGTGAATTTTCAATATTACTTGAACCAAGACACAATTTTAGATTGAAATAAATAATTGGTAAATGTATATTAGTAGTTTTAAATATGTATGCATCAAAAAAATGGTTTAACATCTAGTTTCTGCTTTTGTTCAATAATTTTGTACTTCATTAAACTGTAAGTTTCCTTATATGCTGCTGTAATAACTCTTAAATGGAGTTCAGAAATTTATCTTATTTTCTGATATATAATGTACAAAAAATCTAATATTCATATGTTTCTGTTGTTAGGTGCGTCGAGTCATCTCTGACTCATAGCAACCCTATGTACCGCAGAATGAAACACTACCTGTTCCTGTGCCAGCTCCATGATCCTTGCTATACTTGAGCTCAAAGTTGTAGCCACTGTGTCAATCCATCTTGTTGAGGGCCTTCCCCTTTTTTTTTTTTGTTGAGCCTCCACTTTACCAAGTATGATGTCCTTCTCCAGGGAATGGTCCCTTCTGACAACATGACCAAAGTAGGTGAGAGGAAGTATGGCCATTCTCACTTCCAAGGAACATTCCAGCTGCTCTTATTCCAGGACAGATTTGTTAGTTCTTTTAGCAGTCTGTGGTACTTTCAACGTTCTCCAGCACCACAACTCAAAAGCATCAATTTTTCTTTGGTCTTCCTTATGCATTGTCCAGCTTTCACATTCATATGAGGTATTTGAAAATACTATGGCTGAGTCAGGTGCACCTTAGTCTTCAAGGACATATCTTTGCACCTGAAAGAGGTTTGTGGCGCAGATTTTCCCAGAGCAATACATCATCTGATGTCTTGACTCCAGCTTTCACTGGTGTTGATTGTAGAGCCAAGTGATATGAAGTTTTTGACAACTTCAATCTTCTCTCCATTTATCATGACGCTGCTTATTAGTCCAGTTGTGAGGATTTTTGTTGTCATATGTTTCTAGAGGGTAATTAAATATCTGCATCAATGAATCTACATCCTTGATTATATTTACAAATTATTAGTAAACTTCTTGCTTCCATTCACACACAATTTCAAGAGAAAAAAATATTCTCAAAACAATCCCCCACCCCATATTTTAAAGCTTTGAATACAATGTTGTTTCCCATTTTAAAAAGGAAATATATTCTGCTTTTAAATGCTAAATCTATTTATTTGTGTCTAAATGTTTTATGCAAAACTTTGAGACAATATGCAGCATTGTGCTTGTTTTTACAGTTGTTCTTTTTTAAATTTGTAGAAACATTTATACTATTGTAGAAATAAACTAGTTTCAAATGGTTAGATGAATTAGAAATTATTATACTGTGATTCATTGCTGGGCTCTAGGGTGTATATGACCTCCATGATAGTGTTTATAAAATACTTGCATCTTGTGGGCAGCCAAGAAAGTTATAATATCTTTTATCTTATTTCAAATAAGGTTAAGCATCACTTTGTAAATAAGGATGTTTTCCTTTAAGGTTACATAAATACATAAACTTTGGTTTAGAAAATTGGTTTTCTTCCCCACATATGTTCTTGAAAATAATTTCTCAAAAAGACAGCAGCAATGCAAGGGGGAATTGAATCAGTGAAGCAAATTCTATTGTTTGGGTCTCAGTCTACTATATTCCTCTGGTAATTAGAGAAGCATTCATCCCTTTGGTTTTCAATTAATATTATATTCCAACTGGCCAGAGAACAATGATCTTTAACCAGATGTTTTTAGGCAATTGACTTGCATAAGCTTATCCATATTCCCCAGAGGGTGATAATGATGAGAATGTTATTAGTAATTACCTGTCAAGTCCACTTAGGACAATCTTAAATAATTAACACATTTTGTCTTCTGCAGAGTTGTCTCCTCAGTGTGTGGGTACCCAGATTTGCCTTTCTCCCTGTTTATACTCCATCCTTCCCTTGATTCTCTAGCCCACAATTTTATTTACTTATTTTCTTTAACACAACTCTAGATACCCTGCTAAGATTCCTTTGGAAAAGGCTTTCAGAACCTTTTCAAAACTGTACAGGCTGCCCATTAACCACAGAAGTGTTCTCTGTGTCCACGTGTACAAAGTGAGTTTGAGCAACCAGTATAGGAAGAGAACAAAGAGAGTTTTTGCTGCTGCCACACCTCTGAGTATGCAACCTTGAACCCTGTGGAGACAAAGCTGGGGAAATTAGGAAGATTTCTATAATATTAACATAAATACATGCTAACATTATTTTAAAATTATCATACAGTAGCAGGTTTAAGCCGCTTGAAGTATTTTTAAAAACAAAAATCAGCATTTAGGATCTGAAACTCTTCATTCTTGGTTGCATGGTTTAAAGGGCCTTATTATATACTAACCACCACTCATCTGTCCGTTTTTCATACTGTAGTGAATTGTATGTTTCTAGAATGCTGGAAGATATGCCTCTAATATTTCAAATACCAGCAAGGTTATCCACAATGGAAAAGTTTCAGCAGAGTTTCCAGACTGAGACAGACTAGGAAGGAGGACCTAGCAATCTGAAAAATTAGCAAGTGAAAGTCTTACCAATAGTGACAGAACATTGTTTGATATAGAGTAGGAAGATGAGCCACTCAGGCTGGAAATCACTCAAAAACAACCAGAGAAGAACTGTCCTCTCAAAGTAGTAGTTGTTGTTGTTAGGTGTCATTGAGTCATTTCCGATTAATAGCAATCCCAAGTACAGCAGAACGAAACACTGCTCAGTCCTGTGCCAACCCCACAATCCTTGCTGCATGTGAGCTAATCATTATAGACACTGTGTCAACCCATCTTGTTGAGGACCTTCCCTTCTTTCGTTGACCCTCCACTTTACCAAGCCTGATATCCTTTTCCAGGGAATGGTCCCTTCTGACTACATTACCAAAGTAGGTGACAGGAAGTCTGGCCATTCTCATTTCTAAAGAGCAATTCGGCTGCTCTTCTTCCAGGACAGATTTGTTAGTTCTTTTAGCAGTCCATTGTATTTTCAGCATTCTTTGCCAATACTACAACTCAAAGCATCGACTCTTCTTCGATTTTCCTTATTTATTATCTAGCTCTCACATGCTCTAGCATGATTGAAAAAACCATTGCTATGTCAGGGACAACTTAATCTTCAAGGAACCATCTTTGTTCTTCAGCACTTGAAAGAGGTCTTTTGCAGCAGGTTTGCCCAGTGTTATACAGCATCTGATGTCTTGACTATTGCCTCCATTGGTATTGATTTTGGAACCAAATAATACGATGGCTTTCACAATTTCACTCCTTTCTCCATTTATTGTGATGCTGTTTATTGGTCCAGTTGTGAAGATTTTTGTTTTCTTTGTATTGAAGTGTAATCCATACTGCAGACTGTATTCTTCAATCTTCATCACTAAGTGCTACAAGTCATCTTCACTTTCAGCAAGAAAAGTTGTGCTGTCAGCAAAAAGCAGGTTGTTAATGATTCTTCCTCCAATCTCGATGCCATGTTCTTCTTCATATAGTCCAGCTTCTCAGATTATTCGCTTAGCATACTAATTGAATAAGTATGATGAAAAGATACAAGCCCGACACACTGTCTTCATGATTTCAAACCATGCAGTGTTCCCTTGTCCTGTTTGAATGACAGCCTTGTGGTCTATATACAAGTTCCTCATGAGTACAATTAAGTGTTCTGGAACTCCCATTCTTCACAATGTTATCCACAATTTGTTATGATCCACACAGTCAAATGCTTTTGCACACTCAATAAAACACAAGTAAACATCTTTGTGGTATCCTTTGCTTTCAGCCAAGATGCATCTGACATCAGCTATGATACCCCTCATTCCATGTCCCATTCTGAATCCAGCTTGCATTTTTGGAAGCTCTCTGTCAATATACTGATTAAACTATTTTTTAATTATCTTCAGTAAGAGTTTACTTGCATGTGATATTAATGATATTGTTTGATAATTTCCACATTCTGTGGGATCACCTTTCTTTGGTGTGGGTACAAATATGGATCTCTTCCAGTCAGTTGGCCAGGTAGCTGTCTTCCAAATCTCCTAGCATAGCCAAGTGAGTACCTCCAGCATGACATCTATTGGTTGAAACATCTACATGGGTATTCAGTCAATTCCTGGAGCCTTGTTTTTTGCCACTTCCATTGGTTCTTGACCATATACCACCTCCTGAAATGGATGAATATCAAATAATTCTTTTCGGGACAATGACTCTGTGTGTTCCTTCCATCTTCTTTTGATGTTTCCTGCATCACTTAATATTTTGCTCATAAAATCTTTCAACATTTCAACTCGAGGATTAAATTATTTTCTTCAGTTCTTTCAGCTTGAGAAACTCAGAGGGTATTCTTCTCTTTTGGTTTTTAACTCCAGGTCTTTGCACATTTCTTTATAAATTGACTTTGTCTTTTCAAGCTGCTCTTGGAAATCTTCTGTTCAGCTCTTTAATCTTCTCATTTCTTCCATTTGCTTTAGCTACTCTCTATTCAAAGGCAAGTTTCAGAGTCTCTTCTGACATCCATCGTGGTATTTTCTTCCCTTCCTATCTTTTTAATGACCCTTTGCTTATTCATGGATGATGTTCTTGATGTCATTTCACAATTCTTCTGGTTTTCAGTCATTGTTGTTTAATGCATCAAATCTATTCTTTAGATGATCTCTAAATTCAGGAGGGATACAATCAAGGTCATATTTTTGCTCTTGTGGACTTGTTTTAATTGTCTTCAACTTCAACTTGAACTTACATATGAGCAGTGGATGTTTTGTTCTACAATCAGCTCCTGGTCTTGTTTTGGTTGAAGATTTTGAGCTTTTCCATTGCCTCTTGCCACAGATGTAGTCAATCTGATTCCTGTGTTCTCCATCTGGCAAAGTTCATGTATATAGCCACAATTTGTGTTGTTGAAAAAAGTTATTTGCAATGAATAAGTTGTTGGTTTCGCAAATTCCATCATGCAATCTCCAGCATTATTTCTATCAGTAAGGTCAAATTTTCCAAATACTAGTGATTCATCTTTGCTTCCAACTTTTGCATTCCAGTCACCAGTGATAATTAGCAAAGCAGATAATCTCAAAGTAGAGTCAACTTTAAAGACGTGGATGGAGTGAAGTTTTTGTAACCTTCCTTTACTGATATGGTGTGACTCAAAATGAGAAGAAATGTTGTAGGAAAACAAAATTCTTACCTCTGTCACGGAGACCTAATGATCACAACAGGCTTAAGAGAGAAAACATCGATACCCAAAGAGACAGTGGAAGTAGTTTCTCTTAATTGCCTGTCTCTTGAGCTGGAAGAATTGTTAAAGGGAAATGGGCTGAGGGGTTAGGAGGGTTTGACAAATGCTGATAATGTTTAATTCTTGCTATTGGGATAAGTTGTTGTTGCTTGGCAACCTCTCTGCTCTTCTTCTAGTCAGTGACAGAAATCATCCATCAGGAGAAGTGTCCTTCAGGTTCCTCACACCTGCCTAGAGAGATTAACTCTACAAGGGGTGGGGGGAGAATATGGGAGTGGGCACCCTCAGGCTTCTCAGTCCACCAGGGATATCTTCATTACTCCTTTATTTTGGTTACCCCAAGTCTCAGAGTTTCCTTTCTGAGGGTCATCTTGTTGTAGGCTATAACTCTCAGCTGAAACTAGTCATGTAAGAGGATTGTGTTTAAAAGGATACATGATTGGAAATGGCAGATCTAAATAACTCAGCACCTGTGAAAAAAAAGGCTGGCTACACTATTTCCTCTGGTGGAGTCGTGCCTAAAGCATTTGACTACTAACCAGAAGGCTGGCAGTTAAAACCCACCAGCCACTCCTCAGAAGGAAGATTGGGTAATCTACTTGCTCAGAAAGAAAATTATAAAGGAGGAAAAACAGTGAGTTAGTCACTAAGATTAAAGCCTACTTTAATCATGCTTGTCAGCTTGTGAAGATTTTGTAGTTTTCAGTGAGCTATCCCTTCAGCCTTCCATTTCAGCCTTCTTCAGTCAGCTGCCTTCTTCAGAAACAGCTAAAAACATCCATTAATAATCAGAACATGGAATACATGAAGTAGGAATTGAGGCTAATTGGATGTCACCAAAAATGAAATGGAACACATAATAATAGATATCCTAGCCATTGTTGTTGTTATTTGCCATCGAGTCAGCCCCAAGTCATAGCGACCCCTCCTTGGGTTTCCGAGGCAGTATCACTACGGAAGTAGGAATGCCCAACCTTCCTTCCGAGGAGTGGCTGGT
>NW_006921982.1:2400285-2409652 GCF_000298275.1 Orycteropus afer afer | reverse complement strand
CAAGTGCCTTAGGCACTATGCTACCAGAGCTCCTATCCTAGCCATTAGTGAGCTGAAATGAACTGGTAGTAGCCATTTTGAATCTGACAATCATATGGTCTACTATGTCAGGAATTACAAATTGAAGAGAAATGGCATCACATTCATTGTCAAAAAGAACATGTCAAGATCTATCTGGAAGGGCAATCCTGCCAGTGAAAGGATAATATCCATATGCATACAAGGAAGACCAATATTCAAATTTATCCACCAACCACTACTGCCGAAGATGAAGAAATTGAAGATTTTTTACCAATTCCTCCAATCTAAAATTGATCACATAGACAATCAAGATGCACCAGTAATCAATAGTTATTGGTGATTGGAATGTGAAAGCTGGGAATGAAGAAG
Source organism: Orycteropus afer afer (assembly GCF_000298275.1). Lineage (NCBI taxonomy): Eukaryota > Metazoa > Chordata > Mammalia > Tubulidentata > Orycteropodidae > Orycteropus > Orycteropus afer. Next base: position 2,409,262 of record NW_006921982.1, on the reverse strand, counting down.
AAGGATTGGTAACTGGAAGTATGACCATTGTAATAGATATGTCACTGGAGATCAAATGATGCAATTTTGCAAGACCAATGATTTATTCATTGGAAATATCTTTTTTCAACAATACAAGTAGTGATGATACACATGCACCTCACCCTGTGGAATACACAGAGAAATCAAAACTACATCTGTGAAAAGAGACAATGGAGAAGCTCAATACCATCAGTTAGAGCAAGACCAGAGATGGATTGTAGGACAGACCTTCAATTGCTCACATGCAATTTCAACTTGAAGCTGAAGAAAATTAAAACACAGTCAGGAGAGTCAAAATATGACCTTGAGTATATCCTACCTGAAATTAAAGGTCATCCCAATAATATAATTGATGCATTGAAAACTAATGACCAAAAACTAGAAGAATGGTAGGATACCATCAAGGACATTATACATGAAAAAGTAAAAGTCATTAAAAAGACAGGAGAGAAAGAAAAGACCAAAATGGATGCCAGAAGAAACTCTGAAACTTATTCTTGAACATAAAGCAGCTATTGCAAATGGAAGAAAACATGAAGTAAAAAATCTGAACCGAAGTTCTCAAAAAATGGTTCAAGAAGACAGAGTATTAAAATTTAATGTGCAAAGATCTGTTGTTGTTGTTGTTATGTGCCATCGAGTCAGACACAACTCATACCGACCCCTCCTTGAGTTTCTGAGGCAGTATCACTATGGAAGTAGATTGCCACATCTTCCTTCCTAGGAGTGGCTGGTGGATTTGAACCACCAGCCTTCTGGTTAACAGTCAAGTGCCTTAGGCACTATGCTACCAGAGCTCTGGTGCAAAGATCTAGAGTTAGGCAAATAAAGGGAAAAACATGTTTGGGATTCCTCAAGCCAGAGGAACTGAAAAAAAAATTCTAGCCTCTATTGCATTATTGAGCAATTCTATGGGAAAAAATATTGAATGATACAAGAAGCATCAAAAGAAGATAAAAAATATACAGTTACTGTACTAAAAAGAGTTTGTGGATGTTCAATCATCCACAAGCATATGAACAAGAACCAATGGTATTAAAGGATGTAGTAAAACCTGTGTGGATGCATTGGTGAAAACTAAGGCTCCAGGAAGTAATGGAATATCAATGGAGATGTTTCATCAAACAGATGCAGTGCTGGAGGTGCTCACTCATTTCTGCCAAGAAATTTGGAAGACAGCTAGTTGGATAACCAGCTGGAGGTTCATATTTGTACCCATTCCAAAGGAAGATGATCCAAAAGAATGTGGAAATTAGCAAGCAATATGAATATTGCAAGCAAGTAAATTTCTGTTAAAAATACTTCAAAAATGGTTACAGCAGTACAGTAAGAGGCAACTGCCAGAAAGTCATGCCAAATTCAGAAGAGGACATTAAATGAACAATATTCCTGCTGATGCCAGATGGATCTTGGCTGGAAGGAAATACTAGGAAGATACCTGCCTGTATTTTATTGGTTACACAAAGGTATTCAACTGTGTGGATCATAAATTATGGATAATGTTGTGAAGAATGGAAATTTCAGAATACTTAATTGTGCTGATGAGGAACCTGTAAATAGTCCAAGAAGCAGCTGTAAAACAGAGCTAGAAGACTGCATGGCATAAAATAAGGAAAAGTGTGTATTAAGGCTGCATCCTTTCACCATTCTTATTCAACCTGTGTGCTAAGCAAATCACCTGAGAACATGAACTATATAAAAAAAATGAGTCCTCAGGATTGGAGGAAGACTCATTAACAATCTGCAATATGCAGATGACATAACCTTACATGCTGAAAGGAAAGAGGACTTGAAGCACTTACAGTATGGGTTACACCTCAACATAAAAAAACAAACAAACAAAAAAAACACAATTGGACCAAAAAGCAACATCATGGGCAAATCTGCTGCAAAAGAACTTCTTAAAATGTTAAAGAGCAAAGATAACACTTTGATGACTAAGGTGCACCTGACACAAGTCATTGTCTTTTCGATAAACTTATATGCTTGTGAAAACTGGATGATAAAAAAGGAAGACGGCAGAAGAGTCCATGTATTTGAATTGTGGTGTTGGTGAAGAATATTTAATATGCTATAGACTGCCGGAAGAAGTAACAAATCTGTCTCAGAAGTACAGACAGAATGCTCCTTAGAAGGAAGAATGGCCAGACTTTGTCTCTCATACTTTGGTCATGTTATCAGGAGTGACCAGCCCCTTGAGAAGATTATCAGGCCACTATGCCAATCCATCTAATTGAGGGTCTTCTCCTTTTTTGCTGCCCCTCTACTTTACCAAGCATGAGATCCTTCTCCAACAAATCTTCCTCCAAACCTGATTCCATGCTATTCTTCATATAGTCCAAATTCTTGGATTATTTGCTCAGCATACAGATGGAATAAGTATGGTGAAAAGATATAACCATGATGCACACCCTTCCTGATTTTAAACCATGCATTATCCCTTCTTCTGTTTGAACAACAGCCTTTTGGCTTATGTACAGAGCAGAATTAAGAGCTCCAGAATTTCCATTCTTCAAAATGTTATTCATTATTTGTTATGATCCACACAGTCAAATGCCTTTGCATAGTCAACAAAACACAAGTAAACGTCTTTCTGATATTCTTTCTTTTCAGCCAAGATCCATCTGCCATCAGCAATGATATCCCTTGTTCCACATCTTCTTCTGAATCCAGCTTGAATTTCTGACAGTTCCCTGTCAATATACTGCTGCAACCATTTTAAATTATCTTCTGCAAAATTTTAGTTGTGTTATTTTAGTGATATTGTTTGATAATTTCCACGTTCTGTTGGATCTCCTTTCTTTAGACTGGGCATAAATATGAATCTCTTCCAAACAGTTGGCCAGATAGATGTCTTCAAAATTTCTTTCTATAAATGAGCAACCACCTCCTGCATTGCATCTGTTTGTGGAAACATCTCAGTGGGTGTTCCATCAATATTTGGAGCCTTGTTTTTGCCAATTCCTTCAGTGCAGTTTGGACTTCTTCCATTGGTCCATGATCATATGCCACATACTGAAATTCATTTAGTACAGTGAGTGTGTATTCTTTCCACCTTTTTTGGATGCTTCCTGCATGGTTCAATATTTTGCCCATAGAATTCTTCAATATTGCTACTCGAGGTTGAAGTTTTTTCTTCAATTCTTTAAGTTTGAGAAATGCCAAATGTGTTCTTCCCTTTTGGTTTTCTAATACCAGGTCTTTGCATGTTACATTATGATATTTTATGTTTTCTTCCTGAGACACCCTTTGAAATCTTAGGTTCAGTTCTTTTATTTCATCCTGTTTTCCATTTTCTGTAGCTATTTTATGTTCAAGAACATGTTTCAGAGTTTCTTCTGACATCTATTTTGGTTGTTTCTTCCTTTCTTATCTTTTTAATGACCTTTTGCTTTCTTCATGTACGATGTGCACAGTGTCATCTTACAAATCATCTGGTCTTTGGTCAGTGGAGTAAAGCTGTAAATCTATTCTTCAGGTTGTCTCTCAATTCAGGTGGGACATAATCAAGGTCATATTTTAGGTCTCATGGGCTTAATTTTCTTCAGCATCAACTTAAATTTGCATATAAACAATTGATAATCTGTCCCAGAGTTAGCTCCTAGCCTTGGTTTGATTGGTGATATTCAGCTTTTCTCAACAACCTCTTTGCACAGGTGTAGTTGATTTGATTCCTGCATATTCTATCTACAGATGTCCACGTCTGTAGTCACTGTTTATGTTTTTGAAAAAAATATTTTCAAGGAAAAGTCATATGTTTTGCAAAATTCTCTCATGTTATCTCCAGTGTCATTTCTACCACCAAGGCCATATTTTCCAACTACTGATGATTCTTCACTGTTTCTAACTTTCATATTCCAATCACTAATAATTATTTATATATCTTCATTGTATGTTGCCTCAATTTCAGACTGAAGAAATTGGTAAAAATCTTCAATTTCTTCATCGTTGGCTTTATTGGTTGGTGTGTAAATTTGAATAATAGTACTATTCACTGGTCTTTCTTGCAGGTGTATGGATATTACCCTATCACTGACAGCATTTTACTTCAGGATTGATGTTGAAATGTTCTTTTTGATAATGAATGCAATCCCATTCCTCTTCAATGTGTCATTCTAGGCATAGTAGACCACATATTTGTCTGATTCAAAATGGCCAATATGAGTCCATTTCAGCTAACTAATGCCTCATGTATCAATCTTTATGGATTCTATTTCATTTTGACAACTTCCAATTTTCCTATATTCATATTTCGTACATTCCACATTCCAATTATTAATGGAAGTTTGCAGCTGTTTCTTCCCATTTTCAGTCTTGCCACATCAGCAAACAAAGGTCCTGAAAGGTTTAGTCCATCTACTTCATTTAAGTCAACTCTACTTTGAGGAGGCTACTCTTGCCCAGCCATATTTTGAGTGCCTTCCAACCTGAGGGGCTCATCTTCCTGCACTATATCTGACAATGTTTCACTGCTATTCATAACATTTTCCAGTTGTATATCAGACAGAGAGTCAGTTATTCAGTGGTCAATAGTTCAGAAGTGGATGCCCTTGTTCTTCTTCCCAGTCTTTGGAGGCTCTGCTGAAACCTGTCCACCATAGGTGACCCTGCTGGTATTTGAACTACGTGTGGCATAGCTTCCAGCCTCACAGCAACATGCAAGTCACCACAGTATGACAAACTGAGAGATAAGTGGTGGATTTACCTGATATTTTTGTCCATACCTGTATCAATGGGCATTTAGATTATCTCTACCTTTTACCCACCAGCCACTCCTCGGAAGGAAGTTTGGGCAATCCTTCTTCTGTAGTGATACTGCCTCGGAAACCCAAGGAGGGGTCGCTATGAGTCGGGGCCAACTCGACGGCACATAACAACAACAACAACTACCTTTTAGTTATTAAGAATAGTGCTGAAATAAAATTGGTATATATGTACCTGTTTGTGTCTCTGTTTTCAAGACTCTTGGGTGTATAACTAAGTTTGATTTGCTGGATCATATGGTAGCTCTTTCTAATTTTTGAGATACTGCCAAAGTATTTCCATAAAGGTTGTGTGCCATTTTGCATTCCCATCAGCAGTGTATGAGAATTCTGATTACTCCAACATTTGTTATATTTCATTTTCCTGATTTTAGCCATAGTAGTAGAGAAATGAAGTGTTATCTCATGTGGTTTTGTTTGTTTAACTATAATGAATGAATATATTTTTATTTATTTTATTTTTTAAAAAAATCTTTTACTGTGATTTGTGTGAAATTTTACAGAGCAGATTTGTTTTCCATTCAACAGTTCATATACATTTTGTTTCATGACACTGATTATAATCCTCACAATCTAACAGCTCCTTGCCACTTCCTCCTTGTAATTTCCCTTTTCCTATGTTCTTCTTATCTATGCATTCCTGGCTCCCTAGCTTCCTCCTCACACAAATGCTGTCCTTCTGGTCTCCCATGGTTGATTATTCTAAAACTCATTGGTGAAACCAAACTTACTGCCATGGAGTCGGTCCCAACTCATGGCAACCCCTCTTTGTGTTTCTGAGGCAGAATCTCTATTGAAGTAGATTACTCGGTCTTCCTTTCAAGGAGTGGCTGGTGGGTTTGAACCTCCAGCCTTCTGGTTAGCAGTCAAATGCCTTAAGAAGTTCTAATTGTTCACCTCATAGGCCTGTCTATTGTGTGGCTGAGAATTAAGCCATGGTGGTAAGTTTAATTCCATGCCCAAAGGGTAATTTGACCTGTAAGGGTTTCATCAGTCTCCATCCAACCCATAATTCTGTTTTTATTTTTTTATTTTATTTCATTATTTTTTTAAATGTTGTTCCATATTTTATCCAGGATTGCCAACTTTAATCCTTTTCTTAATGGATGACATTAGTATCCAGGCACTATTTAGTTCTTCTGGTCTCAGGATCAAATAGGTTGGGGTTCCCATGGTCCATTAGTCTCTTGGGTTGATTGTTTCTATGGATCTTTGATTATCTTTGTTCTTCTTTGCTCTAGATGAAGAGAGACCAATAGTTGTTTATGATATGGCCTCTAATAAGCTTTTAAGTCTGCAGTCACCATTCTCCAAAGTAGGATATAGAACAACATTTTTGTATATTAAGTTGGGCCAGTTGAAGTTTATATCTTCCATGACTGTGGTTCTGAACCTGTAGGCCCAGCAACTCAATCACCCAATGTTTCTTGGTTGTGGCTAAGAAGTTATCCTAACTTTGTCTCTTGTTTGCTCTATAATATAATGGATACTTTTATAGAACCTATAAATTTGTGTGTAGGAATATCATTTACCAGACTTATATATGATCTTGAGTATATTCTCTTTCACATACCCATACTAGATCTTGTTGCCATTCTACCTATGTATCACCCATAGATAAATGTTTGTTATTACTGATAAAGCAGTATTATGTATGTAATAGTATTTGCTTTTGTTGTTTGTATGTCTTGTGCACCTCTCTGTGTCTTCTTCTTCCTTGTTAATGTTGTGCTGGTCATATGATTTTGTTATATTGCTCTCCCTTTCATCAAAATTTTTATATGTCTCTTAATCAGCCAGCAATTTTCCCTTAACTATACCCTCCCTTCCCTGGTAACCAACAAAGAAAATTTATTTCCCTGTGTAAACTGTTTCTTGACTTATTATAATAAAAACTCATACAACTCTTGTCTTTCTGTGAGTGGCTTTTTGACTTAGCAAAATGTCCTCTACGTTATCCATGTTATGATGTGATCCACTGATTCTCTGTTATTATTTAATGTTGAAAATTATTCCATTGTGTGTATGTACCAATGTTTGGTTATCCAATCACCTGTTAATGAACACTTAGGTTCTTTCTAACTTTTCGGTATCATGAATAGTGCTGTGATTATCATGAATGTGCATATATCTATTTGTGTCTCAGATATCACCTCTTTAGGATATATTCCTAGAAATAGGGTTGCTGGATTAAATAGTAATTCTCTTTCCAAAATTTCAAGGAAGCACCATACCATTTTCCATGGCAGTTGTAACATTGTACAGTCCCCCACAGCAGTGTATGAGAGTTTCAATGTCTCCAAATCCTCTTCAGCATTTGTTGTTTTCTGCCTTATTGAACTTTGCTGTTATTGCTGGAGTAGGATTATTTGCATCTCTCTGATGGCTATATATGTAGACCTTGCCCAATGGAGTACATAGGAATCAAATCGACTACATTTGTGAAAAGAGATAATGGAGAAGCTCACTATCTTCAGTCAAAAAAAGGCAAGGAGATGACTGTAGAACAGAGCATCAACTGCTCATTTGCAAGTTCAAGTTGAAGCTGAAGACAATTAAAACAAGTTCATGAGAGTCAAAATATGACCTTGATTGTATCCCTCCTGAGTTTAGAGACCATCTAAAGAATAGATGACACTGTATACTAATGACCGAAAACCAGAGGAATTGTGGGATAACATCAAGAACATCATCCATGGAGAAAGCAAAAGATCATTAAAAAGACAGGAAAGGAAGAAAAGACCAAAGTGGATGTCAGAAGAGACTCTGAAACTTGCTCTTGAATGGAGAATAACTAAAGCAAATGGTAGAAATAAAAAAATAAAAGAGCTTAACAGAAGATTTCAAAGGGCAGCCTGAGAAGATAAAGTCAATTATTGTAATGAAATGTGCAAAGATCTGGAGTTAGAAAACCAAAAGAGAAGAACACACTCAGCATTTCTCATGGTGAAAGAACTGAAGAAAATAATTAAGCCTCAAGTTGCAATATTGAAAGATTCTATGGACAAAATATTGAATGATGCAGGAAGCATCAAAGAAGATGGAAGGAGTACACAAAGTCACTGTACCAAAAAGAATTAATCAATGTTCATCTATATCAGGAGGTGGCCTATGATCAAAAACCAATGATACTGAAGGAAGAAATCAAAGGTTTACTGAAGGAATTGGTGAAAAATAAGGCTCCAGGAACTGATAGAATACACACTGAGATGTTTCAACAAATGGAGGCTGCGCTGGAGGCATTTAATTTTCTGTGCCAAGAAATATGGGACACAGCTACCTAGCCAAATGACTGCAAGAGATCCATATTTGTACCCATTCCAAAGAAAGGTGATCCAACATAATGTAGAAATTATCAAACAATATCAATAATATGTCACACAAGTAAACTGTTGCTAAAGATAATTCAAAAATACTTGCAGCAGCTTATTGACAGGGACTTACAGACATGCAAGCTGGATTCAAAAAAAGGATATGGGATGAGGGATATGTTGATGTCAGATGGATCTTGGCTGAAAGCAAAGAATATCAGAAAGATGTTTACTTGTGTTTATTGACTATACAAAATCATTGGATTGTGTGTATCACAACAAACTATGGATAACATTTTGAAGAATAGGAATTCCAAAACACTTAATTGTGCTCATGAGGAACCTGGACATAGATCAAAAGGCTGTTGTTTGAACAGAACAAGGGATACTGTATGGTTTAAAATCAGGAAGTACGTTCATCAAGGTTGTATCCTTTCACTTAATTTATTCTATCTGTATGCTGAAAAAATAATCTGAAAGGCTTGACTATAGGCAGAAGAACACAGCGTTGGGATTAGAGGAAAACTTATTAACAACCTGCAATATGCAGATAAGACAATCTTGCTTACTGAAAGTGAAAATGACTTGAAGCACTTACTGATGAAGGCTAAAGACTATAGTCTTCAGTATGGATTAAACTTCAACATAAAGAAAAAGAAAATCTTCACAACTGGACTGATAAACAGCATCATAATATATGGACAAAAGAATGAAGTTTTCAAAGATTTCATATTATTTGGATCCACAATCAACACCAATGGAAGCAGCAGTCAAGAAATCAGACAGCAAGAGCGGCAAGATGGCGGACTAGGCAGAAGGATTGCACAGACCCTCTTCAACAAAGAAAAGGGAAACCAATTAACACAGACACAGAAGATAATC